>NC_088242.1:19770836-19788336 GCF_036934945.1 Oncorhynchus masou masou | reverse complement strand
GGCCAGCAAACAGCAGTGTGTAAGAGTGTTGCCTACGCTACGCCAACTACCCAATGTGTTAATCCTCTCCTCTTTTATCCTCTTTCTCTCTCTCTCTCCAGCTCTCTCCCGCCGGAAGGCCGCTCTCTGTTGAATAATTGCAGTGAGGGAGAATTTTTCAATGCATACGTGATGGGCTCTCTGAAGCACATCTCTCTCTCTTTTTCTGTCTCTCTCCGTGGCTTACTGGGGTGAAAGACTATCCCCTCTCCTTAATCCTGCCCTGCCTGGCATAAGAGGCCAGCTTTGCAGACCCTCCAACCACACAGCCGGAGTGGAGTCAGGGATACATACATAGGGAGATGACAGGAGAACCCTTCATACACTCTGTGTACAGTCAGTTCACTCTCACCTGACACACACCCACCCACGCTTGTTTCTGTCCTTTCAGCCATACACACTATATACATTAGCTTTGGATCAGGCCTGTTTCCAATACAGCAGGCCACATGTCAATTTAGATGTGTAAAATGAGCTTGATAGAAGTGTTTTGCTACATACACCTCCCACTGCGTTATGAGTGTTAGAGTGAGGTGGAGCTGGTACGATAAGCAGGCGTATTTAACAGCATGTAGTCCTAGCACACACTATATCTGCCTTTGTTTAGTGTACTGAATTGATCAGCGTAGTGTTAGTGTATTGGCTGGCTTTCTCACCCTAGCTCCTACATTATGCTGAGTGTTGTGACATAAACACAAGTGGACCTGCTGTTTGTTTTCAAGTGGGTGGAATCAGTTGCAGTGTTCAATAGGCATCAACCTACACATAATCATAAAAACATACTCAGTCAGTCACACACTCAATCCAGCAGGCACGCACATTCACACTCACGCACACACACGAGTGGTGGATGGAGCAAGCTAACACAACACTCACACACTCCTGCGTGCCTCCCACAGAGGCATCTATTCAGAGAGGGAGAGGGCTATGCAAATGGACCTATTCTCTGCAAACAAACATTCTACATTAATCTGCCTCATTCTTTTTCCCTCCCTCCTTCCCTCCCTCCCTCCCAGGGGTTAAAGAGAGAGAGATGGCAGCGAGACAGAGGTAGAGAGAGGGCAAGATGGCAGCGAGATGGTGGTAGAGAGAGGGCGAGGCGGCGGTAGAGAGAGGGCGAGACGGCGGTGGAGAGAGGGTGAGAAGGCAGCGAGATGGTGGTAGAGAGAGGGCGAGGCGGCCGTAGAGAGAGGGCGAGACGGCGGTGGAGAGAGGGTGAGACGGCAGCGAGATGGTGGTAGAGAGAGGGCGAGACGGCGGCGAGACGGCGGTGGAGAGCGGGTGAGACGGTGGTAGAGAGAGGGCGAGACGGCGGTAGAGAGAGGGCGAGACGGCAGTGGAGAGAGGGTGAGACGGCAGCGAGATGGTGGTAGAGAGAGGTCAAGGCAGAGGTGGAGAGAGGTCGAGGCAGAGGTGGAGAGAGGGCGAGACGGAGGTATAGAGAGGGCGAGACGGAGGTATAGAGAGGGCGAGACGGAGGTATAGAGAGGGCGAGACGGAGGAAGAGAGAGGGCGAGACGGAGGTATAGAGAGGGCGGTAGAGGGAAGGACGGCAGCGAGACGGCGGTAGGGAGAGGGCGAGACGGCGGTAGGGAGAGGGCGAGACGGCGGTAGGGAGAGGGAGAGACGACATTAGGGAGACGGCGGTAGGGAGCGGGCGAGACGGCAGTAGGGAGAGGGCGAGATGGAGGAAGAGAGAGGGCGAGATGGAGGAAGAGAGAGGGCGAGATGGAGGAAGAGAGAGGGCGAGACGGAGGTATAGAGAGGGCGAGACTGAGGTAGAGAGAGGGCGGTAGAGGGAAGGATGGCAGCGAGACGGTGGTAGAAAGCGAGACGGCGGTAGGGAGAGGGCGAGACGACATTAGGGAGACGGCGGTAGGGAGAGGGCGAGATGACATTAGAGAGACGGCGGTAGGGAGCGGGCGAGACGGCGGTAGGGAGAGGGCGAGATGGAGGAAGAGAGAGGGCGAGCTGGAGGAAGAGAGAGGGCGAGACGGAAGTATAGAGAGGGCGAGACTGAGGTAGAGAGAGGGTGGTAAGAGGGAAGGATGGCAGCGAGACGGTGGTAGAAAGCGAGACGGCGGTAGGGAGAGGGCGAGACGACATTAGGGAGACGGCGGTTGGGAGCGGGCGAGATGGCATTAGGGAGAGGGCGAGATGGAGGAAGAGAGAGGGCGAGATGGAGGAAGATAGAGGGCGAGACGGAAGTATAGAGAGGGCGAGACTGAGGTAGAGAGAGGGTGGTAAGAGGGAAGGACGGCAGCGAGACGGCGATAGGGAGAGGGCGAGACAGAGGTAGAGGGAGGGTGGCAGAGGTCGAGGCGGAGGTCGAGGCGGAGGTCGAGGCGGAGGTCGAGGCGGAGGTCGAGGCGGAGGTCGAGGCGGAGGTCGAGGCGGAGGTGGAGAGAGGGCGGGACGGAGGTGGAGAGAGGGCGGGACGGAGGTGGGGAGAGGGCGGGACGGAGTTGGGGAGAGGGCGGGACGGAGGAAGAGAGAGGGCGAGATTAGAGCGAGGGCGAGACTAGAGAGAGGGCGAGACGGAGGAAGAGAGTGAGACAGAGGGCGAGACAGCGGTAGAGGGAGAGAGGGCGAGACAGCGGTAGAGGGAGGGTGGCAGAGGTCGAGGCGGAGGTCGAGAGGGGGCGGAGGTGGAGAGAGGGCGGGACGGAGGTGGAGAGAGGGCGGGACGGAGGTGGGGAGAGGGCGGGACGGAGGTGGGGAGAGGGCGGGACGGAGGTGGGGAGAGGGCGGGACGGAGGAAGAGAGGGCGAGACGGAGGAAGAGAGAGGGCGAGATTAGAGCGAGATTAGAGCGAGGGCGAGACTAGAGCGAGGGCGAGACTAGAGCGAGGGCGAGACTAGAGAGAGGGCGAGACTAGAGAGAGGGCGAGACTAGAGAGAGGGCGAGACTAGAGAGAGGGCGAGACTGCGTCAGAGAGGGCGAGACTGCGTCAGAGAGGGCGAGACTGCGTCAGAGAGGGCGAGACTGCGTCAGAGAGGGCGAGACTGCGTCAGAGAGGGCGAGACTGCGTCAGAGAGGGCGAGACTGCGTCAGAGAGGGCGAGACTAGAGAGAGGGCGAGACTGCGTCAGAGAGAGGGCGAGACTAGAGAAAGGGCGAGACTAGAGAGAGGGCGAGACTGAGGTAGAGAGCGGGTGAGACGGAGGTTGGGAGAGGGCGAGACGGCTGTAGGGAGAGGGCGAGACGGCTGTAGGGAGAGGGCGAGACGGCTGTAGGGAGAGGGCGAGACGGCTGTAGGGAGAGGGCGAGACGGCGGGTAGGACGGCAGCGAGACGGCGGTAGGGAAAGGGCGGTAGGGAGCGGGCAAGACGGCAGTAGGGAGAAGGCGAGCTGGAGGAAGAGAGAGGGCGAGATGGAGGAAGAGAGGGCGAGACGGAGGTATAGAGAGGGCGAGACTGAGGTATAGAGAGGGCGAGACTGAGGTAGAGAGAGGGCGGTAGAGGGAAGGATGGCAGCGAGACGGCGGTAGAAAGCGAGACGGCGGTAGGGAGAGGGCGAGACGGCGGTAGGGAGACGGCGGTAGGGTGAGGGCGAGACGACATTAGGGAGACGGCGGTAGGGAGCGGGCGAGACTGCAGTAGGGAGAAGGCGAGATGGAGGAAGAGAGAGGGCGAGACGGCGGTAGGGAGAGGGCGAGACGGCGGTAGGGAGAGGGCGAGACGGCGGTAGGGAGACGGCGGTAGGGAGAGGGCGAGACGACATTAGGGAGACGGCGGTAGGGAGAGGGCGAGACGGCATTAGGGAGAGGGCGAGACGGAGGAAGAGATGTAGAGACAGGGAGTGCGAGACAGCGGTAGAGGGAGGGCGAGACTGCGTCAGAGATAGGGCGAGACTGCGTCAGAGAGAGGGCGAGACTGCGTCAGAGAGAGGGCGAGACTGCGTCAGAGAGAGGGCGAGACTGCGTCAGAGAGAGGGCGAGACTGCGTCAGAGAGAGGGCGAGACTGCGTCAGAGAGAGGGCGAGACTGCGTCAGAGAGAGGGCGAGACTGCGTCAGAGAGAGGGCGAGACTGCGTCAGAGAGAGGGCGAGACTGCGTCAGAGAGAGGGCGAGACTGCGGTAGAGAGCGGGCGAGACTGCGGTAGAGAGCGGGCGAGACGGAGGTTGGGAGCGGGCGAGACGGAGGTTGGGAGCGGGCGAGACGGCTGTAGGGAGCGGGCGGGACGGCTGTAGGGAGAGGGCGGGACGGCTGTAGGGAGAGGGCGGGACGGCTGTAGGGAGAGGGCGGGACGGCTGTAGGGAGAGGGCGGGACGGCTGTAGGGAGAGGGCGGGACGGCTGTAGGGAGAGGGCGGGACGGCTGTAGGGAGAGGGCGGGACGGCTGTAGGGAGAGGGCGAGACGGCTGTAGGGAGAGGGCGAGACGGCTGTAGGGAGAGTGCGAGACGTCGGGTAGGACGGCAGCGAGACGGCGGTAGGGAGAGGGTGAGACGGCGGGTAGGACGGCAGCGAGATGGCGGTAGGGAGAGGGCGAGACGGCAGTAGGACGGCAACGAGAAGGCGGTAGGGAGAGGGTGAGACGGCAGTAGGGAGAGGGCGAGACGGCGGTAGGGAGACGGCTGTAGGGAGCGGGCGAGACGGCAGTAGGGAGAAGGCGAGATGGAGGAAGAGAGGGCGAGACGGAGGTATAGAGAGGGCGAGACGGAGGTATAGAGAGGGCGAGACGGAGGTATAGAGAGGGCGAGACTGAGGTAGAGAGAGGGCGAGACTGAGGTAGAGAGAGGGCGGTAGAGGGAAGGATGGCAGCGAGACGGAGGTAGGGAGAGGGCGAGACGGCGGTAGGGAGAGGGCGAGACAACATTAGGGAGACGGCGGTAGGGAGCGGGCGAGACGGCAGTAGGGAGAAGGCGAGATGGAGGAAGAGAGAGGGCGAGATGGAGGAAGATAGGGCGAGAAGGAGGTATAGAGAGGGCGAGACTGAGGTAGAGAGAGGGCGGTAGAGGGGAGGATGGCAGCGAGACGGCGGTAGGGAGCGGGCGAGACTGCAGTAGGGAGAAGGCGAGATGGAGGAAGAGAGAGGGCGAGATGGAGGAAGATAGGGCGAGAAGGAGGTATAGAGAGGGCGAGACTGAGGTAGAGAGAGGGCGGTAGAGGGAAGGATGGCAGCGAGACGGCGGTAGAAAGCGAGATGGCGGTAGGGAGAGAGTTCGAGACGGCGGTAGGGAGACGGCGGTAGGGTGAGGGCGAAACGACATTAGGGAGATGGCGGTAGGGAGCGGGCGAGACGGCAGTAGGGAGAAGGCGAGATGAAGGAAGAGAGAGGGCGAGACGGCGGTAGGGAGAGGGCGGAAGGGAGAGGGCGAGACGGCGGTAGGGAGACGGCGGTAGGGAGAGGGCGAGACGACATTAGGGAGACGGCGGTAGGGAGAGGGCGAGACAGCATTAGGGAGAGGGCGAGACGGAGGAAGAGAGGGTGAGACAGAGGGCGAGACAGATGTAGACAGGGAGACGGATAGAGAGATGTAGAGACAGGGAGTGCGAGACTGCGTCAGAGAGAGGGCGAGACTGCGTCAGAGAGAGGGCGAGACTGGGTCAGAGAGAGGGCGAGACTGCGTCAGAGAGAGGGCGAGACGGCTGTAGGGAGAGGGCGAGACGGCTGTAGGGAGAGGGCGAGACGGCTGTAGGGAGAGGGCGAGACGGCTGTAGGGAGAGGGCGAGACGTCGGGTAGGACGGCAGCGAGACGGCGGTAGGGAGAGGGCGAGACGGCGGGTAGGACGGCAGCGAGACGGCGGTAGGGAGAGGGCGAGACGGCGGTAGGGAGACGGCGGTAGGGAGACGGCGGTAGGGAGCGGGCGAGACGGCAGTAGGGAGAAGGCGAGATGGAGGAAGAGAGGGCGAGACGGAGGTATAGAGAGGGCGAGACGGAGGTATAGAGAGGGCGAGACGGAGGTATAGAGAGGGCGAGACGGAGGTATAGAGAGGGGGCGGTAGAGGGAAGGACGGCAGCGAGACGGCGGTAGGGAGAGGGCGAGACGGCGGTAGGGAGAGGGCGAGACGGCGGTAGGGAGCGGGCGAGACTGCAGTAGGGAGAAGGCGAGATGGAGGAAGAGAGAGGGCGAGATTGAGGAAGAGAGGGCGAGACGGAGGTATAGAGAGGGCGAGACTGAGGTAGAGAGAGGGCGGTAGAGGGAAGGATGGCAGCGAGACGGTGGTAGAAAGCGAGACGGCGGTAGGGAGAGGGCAAGACGGCGGTAGGGAGACGGCGGTAGGGTGAGGGCGAGACGACATTAGGGAGACGGCGGTAGGAAGCGGGCGAGACGGCAGTAGGGAGAAGGCGAGATGGAGGAAGAGAGAGGGCGAGACGGCGGTAGGGAGAGGGCGAGACGGCTGTAGGGAGACGGCGGTAGGGAGAGGGCGAGACGACATTAGGGAGACGGCGGTAGGGAGAGGGCGAGACGGCATTAGGGAGAGGGCGAGACGGAGGAAGAGAGGGTGAGACAGAGGTAGAGGGAGGGAGGGCGAGACAGCGGTAGCGGGAGGGTGGCAGAGGTCGAGGCAGAGGTCGAGGCAGAGGTGGAGAGAGGTCGAGGCAGAGGGCGAGAAAGGGCGAGACGGAAGTGGAGGGAGAGCGAGACGGAGGTGGAGGGAGGGCGAGACGGAGGTGGAGGGAGGGCGTGACGGAGGTGGAGGGAGGGCGAGACGGAGGTGGAGGGAGGGCGAGACGGAGGTGGAGGGAGGGCGAGACGGAGGTGGAGAGAGGGCGAGACGGAGGTGGAGAGTGGGCGAGACGGAGGTGGAGAGTGGGCGAGACGGAGGTGGAGAGTGGGCGAGACGGAGGTGGAGAGTGGGCGAGACGGAGGTGGAGAGTGGGCGAGACGGAGGTGGAGAGTGGGCGAGACGGAGGTGGAGAGTGGGCGAGACGGAGGTGGAGAGTGGGCGAGACGGAGGTGGAGAGTGGGCGAGACGGAGTTGGAGAGTGGGCGAGACGGAGTTGGAGAGTGGGCGAGACGGAGTTGGAGAGTGGGCGAGACGGAGGTGGAGAGAGGGCGAGACGGAGGTATAGAGAGGGCGAGACGGAGGTATAGAGAGGGCGAGACGGAGGTATAGAGAGGGCGAGACGGAGGTATAGAGAGAGGGCGGTAGAGGGAAGGACGGCAGCGAGACGGCGGTAGGGAGAGGGCGAGACGGCAGTATGGAGAAGGCGAGATGGAGGAAGAGAGAGGGCGAGATGGAGGAAGAGAGAGGGCGAGATGGAGGAAGAGAGGGCGAGACAGAGGTAGAGAGAGGGCGGTAGAGTGAAGGATGGCAGCGAGACGGCGGTAGAAAGCGAGACGGCGGTAGGGAGACGGCGGTATGGTGAGGGCGAGACGACATTAGGGAGACGGCGGTAGGGAGCGGGCGAGACGGCAGTAGGGAGAAGGCGAGATGGAGGAAGAGAGAGGGCGAGACGGCGGTAGGGAGAGGGCGAGACGGCGGTAGGGAGAGGGCGAGACGGCGGTAGGGAGAGGGCGGAAGGGAGAGGGCGAGACGGCGGTAGGGAGACGGCGGTAGGGAGAGGGCGAGACGACATTAGGGAGACGGCGGTAGGGAGAGGGCGAGACGGCATTAGGGAGAGGGCGAGACGGAGGAAGAGAGGGTGAGACAGAGGGCGAGACAGATGTAGACAGGGAGACGAATAGAGAGAGAGACAGGGAGGGCGAGACAGCGGTAGAGGGAGGGTGGCAGAGGTCGAGGCAGAGGTCGAGGCAGAGGTCGAGGCAGAGGTCGAGGCAGAGGTCGAGGCAGAGGTCGAGGCAGAGGGCGAGAAAGGGCGAGACGGAAGTGGAGGGAGAGCGAGACTGAGGTGGAGGGAAGGCGTGACGGAGGTGGAGTGAGGGCGTGACGGAGGTGGAGTGAGGGCGTGACGGAGGTGGAGTGAGGGCGTGACTGAGGTGGAGTGAGGGCGTGACTGAGGTGGAGGGAGGGCGTGACGGAGGTGGAGGGAGGGCGAGACGGAGGTGTATGGAGGGCGAGACGGAGGTGGAGAGAGGGCGAGACGGAGGTGGAGAGAGGGCGAGACGGAGGTGGAGAGAGGGCGAGACGGAGGTGGAGAGAGGGCGAGACGGAGGTGGAGGGAAGGCGAGACGGAGGTGGAGGGAAGGCGAGACGGAGGTGGAGGGAAGGCGAGACGGAGGTGGAGGGAGGGCGAGACGGAGGTGGAGGGAGGGCGAGACGGAGGTGGAGGGAGGGCGAGACGGAGGTGGAGGGAGGGCGAGACGGAGGTGGAGGGAGGGCGAGACGGAGGTGTAGGGAGGGCGAGACGGAGGTGTAGAGAGGGCGAGACGGAGGTAGATGGTGGAACTGAGGTAGAGAGAGGGCGATACTGAGGTAGATGGTGGAACTGAGGTAGACAGAGGGCGAGACGGAAGTAGAGAGAGGGCGCGACTGAGGTAGATGGTGGAACTGAGGTAAAGAGAGGGCGAGACGCGAGAGAGGGCGAGACGGAGGAAGAGAGAGGGCGAGACGGAGGAAGAGAGAGGGCGAGACGGAGGAAGAGAGAGGGCGAGACGGAGGAAGAGAGAGGGCGAGACGGAGGAAGAGAGAGGGCGAGACGGAGGAAGAGAGAGGGCGAGACGGAGGAAGAGAGAGGTCGAGACGGAGGAAGAGAGAGGTCGAGACGGAGGAAGAGAGGGCGAGACGGAGGTAGAGAGAGGGCGAGAGAGGGCGAGACAGAGGAAGAGAGGGAGACGGAGAGAGAGAGGTAGAGACAGGGAGGGCGAGGTAGAGAGAGGGAGGGCCAGACGGAGACAGAGAGAGGGAGGGCCAGACGGAGACAGAGAGAGGGAGGGCCAGACGGAGACAGAGAGAGGGAGGGCCAGACAGAGACAGAGAGAGGGAGGGCCAGACAGAGACAGAAGGAGGGCGAGACGGAGACAGAGAGGGAGGTGAGACAGGGGTAGAGAGGGAGGTGGAGGGGAACAGAAGGGAAAGAGTGACTTAGAAGTGAATAAGTATGTGCTGGTGAGAGACAAGCAGCTCATGACAGGGAGAGGGGGAGAGGAACCTTGAAAAATGGCGAAGAGAGAAAGAGATTTGATAATTCAATTGTTCTATTAATCAATGTAGGTCACCTCATCTTGACTTCCGCTCCTCTGTTTCTGGGCCTGAGGGTTTGTTTTGTTCTTGTGTCCACCCCTACCTTTCTCTTCTTCTCTCTCCCTCTCTTCTCTGTGGGTGACCATGTTGCCAGCTGTCTGGTCCATACTTTCTCCCCCAACGCACTAGAGCACCAGAACCAGGTATTATGGCATTACAGACCCCCCCACTTCACTAAGTCACACCTGAGACAACCCATTCTTGCTCTACCCTGCTGCCTCCTGCCTCCCTGCTGTAGGGGTGGGTCTGCATGGCAGCAGGGGGGTAGGTATCTCAGCGTGTCGTTAATGTCTCTCCTACAGTGGGCCATTATCCTGGCCCTGCCCTACTTCTGTTCTGTTCCCCAGAAGACAGTCCATTCTTCCATTCAGCAGACAGGTGTTCCCCTCCCCTCCAGAGCTGGACCCTGCACCTGGTCAACTGGGGCTGGGCTCAGTGCTAATAGGGGTGAGGGTTGAGAGGTACCACTGACTGGGGATTTAGGGGTGGGGTTGAAGGGGTAGTAGCAGGGGGCAGGAGGGGCGTAAGGACAAAAGGGCAGATTAGTGAGGGCCGGAGGGGTGGAGGTGTGGAAGGTGGAGAGATGTGTGGGAAGGCGGTGGCCATGGGTTTAGGAAAGGGACCTGCCCAGCCAACACCCACTGCTATACTGGTCCTCTGCCTGTGTGAGGGGTGAGATTGTTGGCCTTTTTCCATACCAGCACCAGTGTCTCCAGTGATTGTGTTCATGTAAGCTCTGTGTTTTTTAAAAAGTGTGTTTTCATCACCCTGGGTGACACCAAATACTTGTGAAGAGCAGAATCAACAACCTCTGCATCAAGGTGTTTGCCGTGGAAGTTGTTAACCCATGTTCACAGACATTTTCATGTCACATAACATTTACAAAACATAGCCATTTAGCAGACACTTTTATCCGAAGCCACTTAGTCATGCAATCTTTTGACGTGTGGGTTGTTCCTGGTATGGAACCCACTATCCTGCCCTTGCAAGTTCCACGCTCTACCAACTGAGCTACAGAGGAAAAGTCCCCGTGGCCTCACCTTGTCCCCAAGTCAGAGCAGGTCCGCTGAAGCCAATGCCCAGTGAGTCACTGGAGCCCGGCTGTGGAAGTGGAAGCACAATAGTCTGTGGCCACACCGGGGAAACACCGGGAAAAATACCTCATGGACATTGTACAAACACGAGTACTGTGTATATTTTACAGAGTAAAGCTCGTTCCCAGACACTTCTGCCCAAGGAGAGTCTGGTGAATCAACGTGTCAAACGTAGCCTTCGTGAGCCAATACAGAGAGACCAGGAGAAACTCCCAGCACATTGGCTTAAAGGTCACGAAGAGTTCAAATCATGCTTTTCATGAAATGGTATGATATTTGAAGGAGACCAGATCAAAGTATGAAAAATGACTGTTGCTTCTACATTGATAAAGTTGAATCATGAAGTTACTCGTCCCCTCCCCATGACAAACACTTGGATTCATTATTAAGGGGACAAGGTGAATACCTTAACTCTCATTTTAATACACCAATGGTAACTTGATGTTCTCTTACCTAATTTAAATACGTACCGCCGTGTAACCAACATCAGAGAAGGCGTGTTTGCAGAGGGGCGCGGTTTATATTGCTAGATAGCTACTCCACTGGTGTAAAAAATGTGTTACTGTAGGGTGTCAGCAAATATAATTAAAAGTTTACACTATTCATCTCTGGCAAAGATATTTATATGTTTCCCTTTCACCTGTGTCTGCTGTTAGCTAGTTACCGGCTAGCTAGGTCTTCATCTGTGTCAGGTGTTAGCTAGTTACCGGCTAGCTAGGTCTTCATCTGTGTCTGGTGTTAGCTAGTTACCGGCTAGCTAGGTCTTCATCTGTGTCTGGTGTTAGCTAGTTACCGGCTAGCTAGGTCTTCATCTGTGTCTGTGTTAGCTAGTTACCGGCTAGCTAGGTCTTCATCTGTGTCTGGTGTTAGCTAGTTACCGGCTAGCTAGGTCTTCATCTGTGTCTGTGTTAGCTAGTTACCGGCTAGCTAGGTCTTCATCTGTGTCTGGTGTTAGCTAGTTACCGGCTAGCTAGGTCTTCATCTGTGTCTGTGTTAGCTAGTTACCGGCTAGCTAGGTCTTCATCTGTGTCTGGTGTTAGCTAGTTACCGGCTAGCTAGGTCTTCATCTGTGTCTGTGTTAGCTAGTTACCGGCTAGCTAGGTCTTCATCTGTGTCTGGTGTTAGCTAGTTACCGGCTAGCTAGGTCTTCATCTGTGTCTGGTGTTAGCTAGTTACCGGCTAGCTAGGTCTTCATCTGTGTCAGGTGTTAGCTAGTTACCGGCTAGCTAGGTCTTCAGCCAGCATGGACCAAAAGGGGGGAAGGTTTGTTCAAAACTCTGAGGTAGTTGTCATGTCAACACATCAGTCAGTGCTGCTGTGAATGTCATCAAGAGACATGCCAAACTGGAGATATATGTTTAAAAAAACATTGATTGATGCAATTTCCATGTTGTTTGAGTTGTTTTGTGTTTCACCACATTTTCTTGAGATGATTTTACTGCAAAACTGCTTACTACATGCAAGTTCCTTAACATAGGTGTTTCAAAGAGCTGTCAATCAAGGCAAGCTCATGAATATAAGCTCCTCGCCCACTCAGCAAGTCTTTTCAACCTTCCTGGTAGTTAGCCATGAGAGAGAAAGTACTTTGCAGAATGAGTCTTCAGGACCTTTTAATGGAATGGATCTACCAACCAATCATCTCCCACAACACCTTCCCCCTAACCCTACCCTGTATGCTAACACGAGCACAGAGCCATGCCTCGCAGTCGTGTGTGTAGGAGACGTTTTGGCCTATTTATGTATTTTATGTGTTGTGTAATGTTGTATGTCAAGGTTTACCGGTATTTTAACTTGTTTTGTACACTAGAGAGTACTATATGTTGGGGTCCTGGGTCACTGGTCACATGTAAATAGGTAGTACAGGTGAGGAGAGGGCATACTGTCGCTAACTATCACACATACAGCTTATAGAATGCATCTCTCTGTACCTTTTGTATAGGAATATGTGCATTGTAGCTATTTATAATTTATTTGCGCAAATAAATGGGAACTTCACTGGCTCTCTCCGATGCCTGTGGCTTTTCATAGGGAATCGCTCAAATTAAATGATGACAAATACTTTACTCAGTAGGTCACTCCCACTCAGGCCAACTTTGAAGGGTTGTTTTCCCAGGCTTATATGCACTGGGCGCTGTAGCCTGGGGACGAGGTTACAGACAGAGGAAAAGAGACCAACACACTCTCCTAGTTGCCTCAGCTCATATCCAGTCAGTCTTGGTTCACTATGAAGGCATAACCTCCTCCTCCTCTTTGTGTCTTTCTCCCCCCCCCCCCCCCTCTCCTCTTGACCTCTCCTCCTCTTTGTGTCTTCCTCTCCTCCTCCTCTCCCACTGTGATCACCATATCAGACTGGTGTTTGGTGGAACATGACTGTCTTTCAAGGTCTGAACAGAGGGGGAAACCTCTGAGCAGCCTCTGAGCAGCCTCTGAGCAGCCTCTGAGCAGCCTCTGAACAGCCTCTGAGCAGCCTCTGAACAGCCTCTGAGCAGCCTCTGAACAGCCTCTGAGCAGCCTCTGAACAGCCTCTGAGCAGCCTCTGAACAGCCTCTGAGCAGCCTCTGAACAGCCTCTGAGCAGCCTCTGAACAGCCTCTGAGCAGCCTCTGAACAGCCTCTGAGCAGCCTCTGAACAGCCTCTGAACAGCCTCTGAACAGCCTCTGAGCAGCCTCTGAACAGCCTCTGAACAGCCTCTGAGCAGCCTCTGAACAGCCTCTGAGCAGCCTCTGAACAGCCTCTGAACAGCCTCTGAGCAGCCTCTGAACAGCCTCTGAACAGCCTCTGAACAGCCTCTGAGCAGCCTCTGAACAGCCTCTGAACAGCCTCTGAACAGCCTCTGAACAGCCTCTGAACAGCCTCTGAGCAGCCTCTGAACAGCCTCTGAGCAGCCTCTGAACAGCCTCTGAGCAGCCTCTGAACAGCCTCTGAACAGCCTCTGAACAGCCTCTGAACAGCCTCTGAGCAGCCTCTGAACAGCCTCTGAACAGCCTCTGAACAGCCTCTGAGCAGCCTCTGAACAGCCTCTGAGCAGCCTCTGAACAGCCTCTGAACAGCCTCTGAACAGCCTCTGAACAGCCTCTGAACAGCCTCTGAGCAGCCTCTGAACAGCCTCTGAACAGCCTCTGAACAGCCTCTGAACAGCCTCTGAACAGCCTCTGAGCAGCCTCTGAACAGCCTCTGAGCAGCCTCTGAACAGCCTCTGAGCAGCCTCTGAACAGCCTCTGAACAGCCTCTGAACAGCCTCTGAACAGCCTCTGAGCAGCCTCTGAACAGCCTCTGAACAGCCTCTGAACAGCCTCTGAGCAGCCTCTGAACAGCCTCTGAGCAGCCTCTGAACAGCCTCTGAACAGCCTCTGAACAGCCTCTGAGCAGCCTCTGAACAGCCTCTGAACAGCCTCTGAGCAGCCTCTGAGCAGCCTCTGAGCAGCCTCTGAAGTCCCCATCCTGATTCCCCACCACATATCAGACGGACCCTAATGAAACCAGGGAGTCAGCCTCAGCACACACAGAGTTCAGCGCTCAGCCACGCAATTGAAGTGTCTTTTCTCACATTTCAGTTTCAGTTGTTTAGGGCGATGAGGATATGTCGGATGTTAGGGTCAGCTTTTGAGTCAGTGTGCCTTTGGAGCCTGTAGAGCTGTCCGTCAGTGGCTGGTGTCCTGTGGGCCGTGTCTGGCTGCCAGTGGCTGGTGTCCTGTGGGTCGTGTCTGGCTGTCAGTGGCTGGTGTCCTGTGGGTCGTGTCTGGCTGTCAATGGCTGGTGTCCTGTGGGTCGTGTCTGGCTGTCAGTGGCTGGTGTTCTGTGGGTCATGTCTGGCTGTCAGTGGCTGGTGTCCTGTGGGTCGTGTCTGGCTGTCAGTGGCTGGTGTCCTGTGGGTCGTGTCTGGCTGTCAGTGGCTGGTGTCGTGTGGGTTCTGTCTGGCTGTCAGTGGCTGGTGTTGTGTCTGGCTGCCAGTGGCTGGTGTCCTGTGGGTTGTGTCTGGCTGCCAGTGGCTGGTGTCCTGTGGGTCGTGTCTGCCTCTCAGTGGCTGGTGTCATGTCTGGCTGTCAGTGGCTGGTGTCCTGTGGGTTGTGTCTGGCTGCCAGTGGCTGGTGTCCTGTGGGTTGTGTCTGGCTGCCAGTGGCTGGTGTCCTGTGGGTTGTATCTGGCTGCCAGTGGCTGGTGTCCTGTGGGTTGTGTCTGGCTGTCAGTTGCTGATGTACAGTGGGTCGTGGCTGGCTGTGAGAGACCATACAAGCATTTAGGTTTCACATTTCACACACTGGAAGGGCATAGACTTAATGACCAATTGGCCTTTTCTATGTTAATTTATGGACTATCAAAAAAGATAACAAATTGTTGCAGAGTGGCTTGTCGTCATGGGTACAGGCCACGGCAGACACAAACAAGTGGAATTAACTTTCAGTGGGATTGGGCCTGAATTTTGTTTTAGTTTATCATTGCCCTGTATTTGTTCTGTGTGTGAACATACGATACAAGCATGGTGGGTGGGTGTATGTGCGCTCCATTCCACAATGGCGTGGTGTGCACAGTTGCATCTCATCAAGGGGAGTTTAATTCCTCCCTTCCTCTCCACCCCCCAGCTTTGCAATCATAATTTAACAGTGTTGGTCATAATTTGTGTGGATTATGTGATTTGAAGGGGTATTGTAGCTGCTTATTGTGTGAGCGGGGGTTAGCCGGCCCTCTCTCTGCCTGATGGAAGTATAAACGGCTGATGAAATGACAAGCTTTTGTCTGTGAGCGCCGTGCCACTGCCAGCCCATTGTCCTGCTCCTGTCCAGGTCACCCGGGGTGAGGGGAGAGACAGGAGGGGGGATAGAGGCTTTCACATTTACAAAACATATTTTATGATTTACTCACTTGTAGTTTTGATTTTGTTAATGTGCCTCAGTGCTAATGCTTGGGGGTTTAACCTTTTGTGCTTGGTGGGTTTAAACCCCCCCCCCCCCTAGTGTGGCGGCACAGGGTAATGTAAACTGGGTAATGTAGACCAGGCTTAGTGCTGCCTATTCAGGGAAGATGACACCTGTGTGTTTCACACAGGTGAACAGGGTGCAGGGGGTGGGGTAAGTGGGGGTGTGTGAGAGATGAGTGGTAAATGACTTACAGCTGTGCATCTCATCTGGTTGCTCCTCTATTCAGTCTTCCTCACCCTTCCTCTCTCTATTGTGGAACGGGGGACATTACTCCCCTGTGTCTCCTTCCATTCCTACTGTCTCTGAAGGGGAATGACACTGGTCTTCTCTTTCATTCCTCTCGTCTTTTCTCATCACTCGTCTGTCTGTGACAACAACACTGGCCATAGCGACTCAGACAGAGAGACAGAGCGATGGGTAGAGAAACAGAGAGGAGAGGGTGCTGTTCTCAGATCTAAATAAAGGGATAAAGAAGAACAAGCTGCACGGCATCACCTCAGGCTCTCTGTCACAAATGGACAGTTATTTATAGTTTCTTTGTCTCTCTCTCTGTGTATCTCTCTCTCTGTCTCTCTCTCTCTCTGTGTCTCTCTTTGTCTCTCTCTCTGTGTCTCTCTTTGTCTCTCTCTCTGTGTCTCTCTTTGTCTCTCTCTCTGTGTCTCTCTCTGTCTCTCTCTCTGTGTCTCTCTCTGTCTCTCTCTCTGTGTATCTCTCTATCGCTCTGTCTCTCTCTCTGTGTGTCTGTGTGTCTCTGTGTCTCTCTCTCTGTGTCTGTCTCTCTCTCTCCATCTACAGTTGAAGTTGGAAGTTTTCATACACCTCAGCCAAGTACATTTAAACTCAGTTAATCCTAGTAAAAAATTCCCTGTCTTAGGTCAGTTAGGATCACCACTTTATTTTAAGAATGTTAAATGTCAGAATAATAGTAGAAAGATTTATTTATTATTTATTTATTATTTATTTCATCACATTCCCAGTGGGTCAGAAGTTCACATTCACTCAATTAGTATTAGGTAGCATTGCATTTAAATTGTTTAACTCGGGTCAAACGTTTCAGGTAACCTTCCACAAGCTTCCCACAATAAGTTGGGTGAATTTTGGCCCATTTCTCCTGACAGAGATGGTGTAACCAAGTCAGGTTTGTAGGCCTCCTTGCTCGCACACACTTTTTCAGTTCTGCCCACAAATTTTCTATAGGGTTGAGGTCAGGGCTTTGATGGCCACTCAAATACCTTGCCTTTGTTGTCCTTAAGCCATTTTTCCACAACTTTGGAAGTATGCTTGGGGTCATTGTTCAACTTGAAGACCCATTTGCGACCAAGCTTTAACTTCCTGACTGATGTCTTGAGATGTTGCTTCAATATATCCACACAATTTTCCTCCCTCATGATGCCATTTATTTTGTGAAGTGCACCAGTCCCTTCTGCAGCACAGCACCCCCACAACATGATGCTGCCACCCCCGTGCTTCACGGTTGGGATGGTATTCTTCAACTTGCAAGCCTCCCCCTTTTTCCTCCAAACATAACGATGGTCATTATGGTCAAATGTTCCTATTTTTGTTTCATCAGACCAGAGGACATTTCTCCAAAATGTATGATCTTTGTCCCCATGTGCAGTTGCAAATCAAATCAAAGTTTATTTGTCACGTGCACCGAATTCAACAGGTGTAGACCTTACAGTGAAATGCTTACTTACAGGCTCTAACCAATAGTGCAAAAAAGGTATTAGGTGAACAATAGGTAAGTAAAGAAATAAAAACAACAGTAAAAAGACAGTGAAAAATAACACTAGCGAGGCTATAACAGTAGAGAGGTTATATACAGTAACGAGGCTATATACAGTAGAGGCGATATACAGTAGAGGCTATATACAGTAGAGAGGCTATAAACAGTAGCGAGGCTATAAACAGTAGCGAGGCTATAAACAGTAGCGAGGCTAAATACAGACACCGGTTAGTCGGGCTGATTGCGGTATTATGTACATGTAGATATGGTGAACAGAGAGTAGCAGTAGCGTAAAAGAGGGGTTGGCGGGTAGTGGGTGGTGGGGCACAATTCAGATTGTGGTTGGTCGGGCCAATTGAGTAATTGAGTATGCACATGAATGTATAGTTAAAGGGACTATGCATATATGATAAACAGAGATTAGCAGCAGCATAAAAGAGGGGTTGGGGGGGGGGAGGCACAATGTAAATAGCCCGGGTAGCCATTTGTTTACCTGTTCAGGAGACTTATGGCTTGGGGGTAAAAACTGTTGAGAAGCCTTTTTGTCCTAGACTTGGCACTCCGGTACCGCTTGCCATGCGGTAGTAGAGAGAACAGTCTATGACTGGGGTGGCTGGGGTCTTTGACAATTTA
>NC_088242.1:19693336-19765836 GCF_036934945.1 Oncorhynchus masou masou | reverse complement strand
TTGGTTTGACAGATGACCGTGTGAAGGTATTGGTTTGACAGATGACCGTGTGAAGGTATTGGGTTGACAGACGACCGTGTGAAGGTATTGGGTTGAAAGATGACCGTGTGAAGGTATTGGGTTGACAGACGACCGTGTGAAGGTATTGGGTTGACAGACGACCGTGTGAAGGTATTGGGTTGACAGACGACCGTGTGAAGGTATTGGGTTGACAGACGACCGTGTGAAGGTATTGGTTTGACAGACGACCGTGTGAAGGTATTGGTTTGACAGACGACCATGTGAAGGTATTGGGTTGACAGACGACCGTGTGAAGGTATTGGGTTGACAGATGACCGTGTGAAGGTATTGGGTTGACAGACGACCGTGTGAAGGTATTGGGTTGACAGACGACCGTGTGAAGGTATTGGTTTGACAGACGACCGTGTGAAGGTATTGGGTTGACAGACGACCGTGTGAAGGTATTGGGTTGACAGACGACCGTGTGAAGGTATTGGGTTGACAGACGACCGTGTGAAGGTATTGGGTTGACAGACGACCGTGTGAAGGTATTGGGTTGACAGACGACCGTGTGAAGGTATTGGGTTGACAGACGACCGTGTGAAGGTATTGGGTTGACAGATGACCGTGCGATGTGACTTTCAGAATCAAGCACAACTTATTCCAGAAGCCCTATCACTTTTGTTTGGCTCTAGAAGCAATAGATTGTCATCTACAAAACTCATTATTCTGAGAGTTTTAACTCTTTACCCTCACGGTATGTCATAGTGAGATAGGCCATGTCAACAACCCCCAGTTTGACCTCCTTCCATATGCAGGTGCCCTACGCCCCATACCCACTACCCCACATGCCTTTCTCCACTCTACACACCCACCCAGCCAGCTCTCTGCCTGGCTGGCTTGCACAGCTTCAGCCTCAGCTTCACGCATTACTCCTGTAATGATGTTTACTGTAATGATGTTTGTCTGTTATTAAAACTGACCCCGCTCTGCTAATGACTGGTGTGCCGTTTCACAGTGCTCTTGTTCCCCTGCATCTCGGACATGTCAGTGTCACTGCAAGACTCAGACTAAATGGTGTATAGGCTGTGTACTGAAAGGGCTCATCTTCTGTTATGTTCTCTGTATGGTGAGTGCTGCTCTGGCACTATGCTTTCTGATGCTCCTATTATGTCACACTTTGTACAGTTGGAGAGGTTATAGGTCAGGGGTTATCGAGGTTAAGTGTTGTAAAGTCATTGATCTGTTAACTCCAAGGTCATGCTTCGAGGGTTAGTTGTCCCTCTCAGATCCTATTAAATTAGTGTTCTAATACCTAATTCTATGACTGAGACGTGATTTTAGGGGGTTCAGAGGGGAAAGGTTACAGTTGTGGTTTCAGAGGTCGAGGGTCTTGAAGCATTAGGATAGAGGAGAACGTTCCCTGAGGGGGTATCGACATACTGTACTCCCTCTCACTCTCCACTGTGTACAATAAAACACATAGAGGGGCTATTGTGAGGGCTGATATGCTTGTAACTGAATCCCTCCAGTGGCCAGTCTGTTGAGAGTGAATGGGATATCAATCTGCTGTATACAGTATTGTACAGATAGCGCTGTATTGATCCGGAACATGACCGATACCCTCTGAGGCCAACACAAAATTGCAGCCGATTGCTCCAGTGGGCTTTGGAACTAGAGTTTAGCAACATCAGATGAGATGACTCCAAGGCTTTACGAAGGAGTTGACACTCTCTGACACTCTTCCTTCTCCCTTGTTCTCTCTCTCTCTCACTCTCCCCATCTGTCTCATTCATGTGTGGGCTAGGCTTGCCCTCGGACCTAGCAGACCCTGTCTGAGTGTACTCTCCTTTTCTTCTCTACCAGAGGAGAGGGATGGGAGATAGGGGGGTTGTTAGAGGAGCGGCAGAGGCCCCTCAGGGTAGCCCTTGGAGTCCATCTCTCTCCTGTCTCACACACACCTCTAAAAGGCCTTCAGCCATGACTGCAGCCAAATTGCCTGCCGGAGCCCAAGTGCAGTTCAACACGGGGTTGAGTTATCAGACTGCTGTCATTATTTGGAGAAGGGGGGGCTCAAAAACTGGGTCATGGGATACAGATGGCTGAGCACCAGTGATGTGTTTTGATTGGGCCACTTGAGTTGGTGGCCGTATAGCCCTTCCGGGTCCTAACGCGGGACTGCTGTTAACTGCTGGTGGAGGCCCCCCCAAAAAACAACTAAACATGAGGGGCCACAGTGGCTCGCGGGTCTGTTGACCACATCCATACCCACACATGTAGTCATATCCGAGTATCAATTTTTCAACTCTACCATTAGTTTTGTCACAAACTGTTGTGTAAAATAGCAAATGCACCTACTCTGGTCTTGTGCGCTGTAGCCAGGATTGTCTACATGATGAGACTATTATGGATAAGAGGGACCATTTTTTTACTTGTCAAATTGCAGTCAAGCATCAGAATAAGACCCTTGATTAATACCTTGAATATTTATTGGAAAGGAGCATCAAGCTCATTACTGATCACTTTCACCATCCTGTGAAGTTTCCCGAGTTATAGTGGGAAGACCACACACAACATATCATTGCGTGACTCCAAGTTTACTTCGATATGATAGTTATTATATTCACCACCATTTCTCACATAATTAATTTTTACCGACATTAAAAGATCCCACCTTTGTCGAACGAACAAATGATCTGTCAGCATTCATACAATTGTACCGAAACGTCCTGTTTCCATCGCAGCTGTCAATGTTGTTTTTTATCGGGTTTGACTGTTACTCGCATAAAAACTGTGGATGGAAATGTGGTTAGTGACTTACATAACAAGAGAGAAACTGCTGATCCGTAACCACATTTCAAAAATTGCACGATGTGTATTCTGCTTTTCCATATCTCTCTCAAATAAGTTGAAAACCTGGCGGAGTTCCTACTATTTATAATATAGTAATAATATTACTTTTCTGGGAAATTGATCCACGGTGGACCATCCCTGGTTTAGTCTCAGATTAGTCTCAGATGCACAGTTCTGATGTCTCTGTAGTTATCAACATTCACCTGGAAAGATATCTAAGCAGCAACACCTCTTTATCCCTACCAGTCGAGACTGTTGTCTAGAGACTGTTGTCTAGAGACTGTTGTCTAGAGACTGTTGTCTAGAGACTGTTGTCCCCCTGGCAGGTTCTCCCACCTCAGCCATGGAACTTAGTTCTGTCAGATTGGCCATTGGTTTGTTTGTGATTTCTCACCCTGGTGCGGGGTGTTTTTGACCTCTAAACCTGGTGCGGGGTGTTTTTGACCTCTCTAACCTCGGTGTGGGGTGTTTTTGACCTCTCTAACCCCGGTGTGGGGTGTTTTTGACCTCTCTAACCCCGGTGTGGGGTGTTTTTGACCTCTCTAACCCCGGTGTGGGGTGTTTTTGACCTCTCTAACCCCGGTGTGGGGTGTTTTTGACCTCTCTAACCCCGGTGTGGGGTGTTTTTGACCTCTCTAACCCCGGTGTGGGGTGTTTTTGACCTCTCTAACCCCGGTGTGGGGTGTTTTTGACCTCTCTAACCCCGGTGTGGGGTGTTTTTGACCTCTCTAACCCCGGTGTGGGGTGTTTTTGACCTCTCTAACCCCGGTGTGGGGTGTTTTTGACCTCTCTAACCCCGGTGTGGGGTGTTTTTGACCTCTCTAACCCCGGTGTGGGGTGTTTTTGACCTCTAACCCTGGTGTGGGCTGTTTTTGACATCTAACCCCGGTGTGGGGTCTTTTTGACCTCTAACCCTGATGTGGGCTGTTTGCCCCTAACCCCGGTGTGGGCTGTTTGACATGAGCCCGGAGAGGTCAGCCACCGAGAGACCCCCAGTCAGTCAGTCTGTCGCTGTGTTCAGGAATCATAAGAAGGCTCTTAGTTAAGCCACTTTTTCCTGTGAAACATAAATGAGTGCTGCAGTTTATGCCAGCTGCACCCTTAGACTGGACTGGGTAGGCTAGGATTGGTTTGGGTAGAGCTGGGACGATAAACTGAAAAGTATCGATGCAGACCAAACCAATGTATTAATCAGGACATTCTACTGATATAGATAATAACGATAAGTAGATTTTACTAGAGGAATGTGAACTTTGAAATGAAATAAGTCTGCTAATGTGGGCTATTGCTAACTGGACAATTGGTAGCTACAACATTCAAAGTAGTTATAGTAGTAGTAGTAGTAGTTTTAAGGGTAATATTTAAAAAAGTAACTGGTGCACACTGTTATAAAGTTATCGCTCAATTTATCGTTATCGTGATAATTCAGTCAATTTACTTGTGACATGGAATTTTGACTATATCGCGCCTAGGTTTGGGTAAGTTATGATATGTTTGAATACGTAAGAATAGGATATGTTATGTCACTGTCATGTGTTTGTTTTGCATGGAAAGCAGAGAGGCCTCCTTGAACTCAGTGGGCTCTTTTAGCCAGAGCCAACTTCTGCTTCAACCACAATGTCCTCTACATAGACCCACAACTTCCTCTATATAGCCCCACGACTTCCTCTATATAGCCCCACGACATCCTCTATATAGCCCCACAACTTCCTCTATATAGCCCCACGACTTCCTCTATATAGCCCCACGACTTCCTCTATATAGCCCCACGACTTCCTCTATATAGCCCCACAACTTCCTCTATACAGGCCCACAATTTCCTCTATATAGCCCCACGACTTCCTCTATATAGCTCCACAACCTCCTCTATATAGCCCCACGACTTCCTCTATATAGCCCCACGACTTCCTCTATATAGCCCCACGACTTCCTCTATATAGCCCCACAACTTCCTCTATACAGGCCCACAATTTCCTCTACATACACCCACAACTTCCTCTATATTGCCCCACGACTTCCTCTATATAGCTCCACAACCTCCTCTATATAGCCCCATGACTTCCTCTATATAGCCCCATGACTTCCTCTATATAGCCCCATGACTTCCTCTATACAGCCCCATGACTTCCTCTATACAGCCCCACGATTTCCTCTATACAGCCCCACGACTTCCTCTATATAGCCCCACGACTTCCTCTATATAGCCCCACGACTTCCTCTATATAGCCCCACGACTTCCTCTATACAGCCCCACGACTTCTTCTATATAGCCCCACGACGTCTTCTATATAGCCCCATGAGATTTCCACGATATAGCCCCAATATAGCCCCACGACGTCCTCTATATAGCCCCACGACGTCCTCTATATAGCCCCACGACGTCCTCTATATAGCCCCACGACGTCCTCTATATAGCCCCACGACGTCCTCCTAGCCCCATAGTCCCTATATAGCCCCACGACTTCCTCTATATAGCCCCACGAAGTCCTCCTATATAGCCCCACGACGTCCTCTATATAGCCCCACGACGTCGTCCTCTATTTAGCCCCACGACGTCCTCTATACAGCCCCACGACGGCCTCTATACAGCCCCACGACGTCCTCTATACAGCCCCCACGACGTCCTCTATACAGCCCCACGACGTCCTCTATACAGCCCCACGACGTCCTCTATATAGCCCCACGACGTCCTCTATATAGCCCCACGACGTCCTCTATACAGCCCCACGACGTCCTCTATACAGCCCACGACGTCCTCTATACAGCCCCACGACGTCCTCTATATAGCCCCACGACGTCCTCTATATAGCCCCACGACGTCCTCTATATAGCCCCACGACGTCCTCTATATAGCCCCCACGACTATATAGCCCCACGACGACCTCTATACACTTCCTCTATACCCCACGACTTCCTCTATACAGCCCCACGACTTCCTCTATACAGCCCCACGACGTCCTCTATACAGCCCCACGACGTCCTCCTATATAGCCCCACGACGTCCTCTATACAGCCCCACGACGTCCTCTATACAGCCCCACGACGTCCTCTATACAGCCCCACGACGTCCTCTATACAGCCCCACGACGTCCTCTATACAGCCCCACGACGTCCTCCTATATAGCCCCATGACTTCCTCTATACAGCCCCACGACGTCCTCTATACAGCCCCACGACGTCCTCTATACAGCCCCACGACGTCCTCTATACAGCCCCACGACGTCCTCTATACAGCCCACGACGTCCTCTATACAGCCCCACGACGTCCTCCTATATAGCCCCAAGACGTCCTCTATACAGCCCCACGACGTCCTCTATACAGCCCCACGACGTCCTCTAAATAGCCCCACGACGTCCTCCTATATAGCCCCACGACGTCCTCTATACAGCCCCACGACGTCCTCTATACAGCCCCACGACGTCCTCCTATATAGCCCCACGACGTCCTCTATATAGCCCCCACGACGTCCTCTATATAGCCCCACGACTTCCTCTATACAGCCCCACGACTTCTTCTATATAGCCCCATGACGTCCTCTCTATAGCCCCACGACGTCCTCTAGCCCCACGACGTCCTCCTATATAGCCCCACGACGTCCTCTATATAGCCCCACTTCTTCCTCTATACAGCCCCACGACTTCCTCTATATAGCCCCACAACGTCCTCTATATAGCCCCACGACGTCCTCTATACAGCCCCACGACTTCCTCTATACAGCCCCACGACTTCCAATATACAGCCCCACGACGTCCTCTATACAGCCCCACGACGTCCTCTATACAGCCCCACGACGTCCTCTATACAGCCCCACGACGTCCTCTATACAGCCCCACGACGTCCTCTATACAGCCCCGACACGACGTCCTCTATACAGCCCCACGACGTCCTCTATATAGCCCAATGACTTCCTCTATATAGCCCCATGACTTCCTCTACATAGCCCCATGACTTCCTCTATATAGCCCCATGACTTCCTCTATATAGCCCCATGACTTCCTCTACATAGCCCCATGACTTCCTCTATATAGCCCCATGACTTCCTCTATATAGCCCCATGACTTCCTCTATATAGCCCCATGACTTCCTCTACATAGCCCCATGACTTCCTCTATATAGCCCCACGACGTCCTCTATATAGCCCCACGACGTCCTCTATATAGCCCCACGACTTCCTCTATATAGCCCCATGACTTCCTCTATATAGCCCCATGACTTCCTCTATATAGCCCCATGACTTCCTCTATATAGCCCCATGACTTCCTCTACATAGCCCCATGACTTCCTCTACACAGCCCCATGACTTCCTCCTATATAGCCCCACGACGTCCTCTATACAGCCCCACGACGTCCTCTATATACAGCCCCACGACGTCCTCTATATAGCCCCACGACTTCCTCTATATAGCCCCATGACTTCCTCTACATAGCCCCATGACTTCCTCTATATAGCCCCATGACTTCCTCTATATAGCCCCATGACTTCCTCTATATAGCCCCATGACTTCCTCTATATAGCCCCATGACTTCCTCTACATAGCCCCATGACTTCCTCTATACAGCCCCATGACTTCCTCTATACAGCCCCATGACTTCCTCTATACAGCCCCATGACTTCCTCTATATAGCCCCATGACTTCCTCTACACAGCCCCATGACTTCCTCTACACAGCCCCATGACTTCCTCTACACAGCCCCATGACTTCCTCTATATAGCCCCATGACTTCCTCTATATAGCCCCACGACTTCCTCTATACAGCCCCACGACTTCTTCTATATAGCCCCACGACGTCTTCTATATAGCCCCATGAGATTTCCGCAATATAGCCCCACGACGTCCTCTATATAGCCCCACGACGTCCTCTATATAGCCCCACGACGTCCTCTATATAGCCCCACGACGTCCTCTATATAGCCCCACGACGTCCTCCTATA
Organism: Oncorhynchus masou masou; assembly: GCF_036934945.1. NCBI lineage: Eukaryota > Metazoa > Chordata > Actinopteri > Salmoniformes > Salmonidae > Oncorhynchus > Oncorhynchus masou. The sequence goes on along the minus strand of NC_088242.1, from coordinate 19,758,049 downwards.
TAGCCCCACGACTTCCTCTATATAGCCCCACGAAGTCCTCCTATATAGCCCCACGACGTCCTCTATATAGCCCCACGACGTCCTCTATATAGCCCCACGACGTCCTCTATACAGCCCCACGACGTCCTCTATACAGCCCCACGACGTCCTCTATACAGCCCCACGACGTCCTCTATACAGCCCCACGACGTCCTCTATACAGCCCCACGACGTCCTCTATATAGCCCCACGACGTCCTCTATATAGCCCCACGACGTCCTCTATACAGCCCCACGACGTCCTCTATACAGCCTCACGACGTCCTCTATACAGCCCCACGACGTCCTCCTATATAGCCCCACGACGTCCTCTATATAGCCCCACGACGTCCTCCTATATAGCCCCACGACGTCCTCTATATAGCCCCACGACTTCCTCTATACAGCCCCACGACTTCCTCTATACAGCCCCACGACTTCCTCTATACAGCCCCACGACGTCCTCTATACAGCCCCACGACGTCCTCCTATATAGCCCCACGACGTCCTCTATACAGCCCCACGACGTCCTCTATACAGCCCCACGACGTCCTCTATACAGCCCCACGACGTCCTCTATACAGCCCCACGACGTCCTCTATACAGCCCCACGACGTCCTCCTATATAGCCCCACGACGTCCTCTATACAGCCCCACGACGTCCTCTATACAGCCCCACGACGTCCTCTATACAGCCCCACGACGTCCTCTATACAGCCCACGACGTCCTCTATACAGCCCCACGACGTCCTCCTATATAGCCCCAAGACGTCCTCTATACAGCCCCACGACGTCCTCTATACAGCCCCACGACGTCCTCTAAATAGCCCCACGACGTCCTCCTATATAGCCCCACGACGTCCTCTATACAGCCCCACGACGTCCTCTATACAGCCCCACGACGTCCTCCTATATAGCCCCACGACGTCCTCTATATAGCCCCACGACGTCCTCTATATAGCCCCACGACTTCCTCTATACAGCCCCACGACTTCTTCTATATAGCCCCATGACGTCCTCTATATAGCCCCACGACGTCCTCCTATATAGCCCCACGACGTCCTCTATATAGCCCCACTTCTTCCTCTATACAGCCCCACGACTTCCTCTATATAGCCCCACAACGTCCTCTATATAGCCCCACGACGTCCTCTATACAGCCCCACGACTTCCTCTATACAGCCCCACGACTTCCAATATACAGCCCCACGACGTCCTCTATACAGCCCCACGACGTCCTCTATACAGCCCCACGACGTCCTCTATACAGCCCCACGACGTCCTCTATACAGCCCCACGACGTCCTCTATACAGCCCCACGACGTCCTCTATATAGCCCAATGACTTCCTCTATATAGCCCCATGACTTCCTCTACATAGCCCCATGACTTCCTCTATATAGCCCCATGACTTCCTCTATATAGCCCCATGACTTCCTCTACATAGCCCCATGACTTCCTCTATATAGCCCCATGACTTCCTCTATATAGCCCCATGACTTCCTCTATATAGCCCCATGACTTCCTCTACATAGCCCCACGACTTCCTCTATATAGCCCCACGACGTCCTCTATATAGCCCCACGACGTCCTCTATATAGCCCCACGACTTCCTCTATATAGCCCCATGACTTCCTCTATATAGCCCCATGACTTCCTCTATATAGCCCCATGACTTCCTCTATATAGCCCCATGACTTCCTCTATATAGCCCCATGACTTCCTCTACATAGCCCCATGACTTCCTCTACACAGCCCCATGACTTCCTCCTATATAGCCCCACGACGTCCTCTATACAGCCCCACGACGTCCTCTATATACAGCCCCACGACGTCCTCTATATAGCCCCACGACTTCCTCTATATAGCCCCATGACTTCCTCTACATAGCCCCATGACTTCCTCTATATAGCCCCATGACTTCCTCTATATAGCCCCATGACTTCCTCTATATAGCCCCATGACTTCCTCTATATAGCCCCATGACTTCCTCTACATAGCCCCATGACTTCCTCTATATATCCCCATGACTTCCTCTATATAGCCCCATGACTTCTTCTATATAGCCCCATGACTTCCTCTACATAGCCCCATGACTTCCTCTATATAGCCCCATGACTTCCTCTATATAGCCCCATGACTTCCTCTATATAGCCCCATGACTTCCTCTATATAGCCCCATGACTTCCTCTACATAGCCCCATGACTTCCTCTATACAGCCCCATGACTTCCTCTATACAGCCTCACTTTCTCTTGACCGAGGTAAAGCAGAGGAGAAGAGGGAAGCAATGGAGGATGACAATAGGAGAGGACAGGAGGTGAGTATTTTTGTGAGGAGGTGGGTGTGGGGGGGGACTATAATTGAGACGGTGGACAATTGGCGTCTCTATCTGTCCAGGTGTCACCCCCCTCCCCCTCCAACCCCCTCACCAACAATCCCCCTCTCCTCTCTCCCTGACCCCTAACCCCTATTCCTCACAGAAACTGACAAGTGAAATAAAGTCCTGAGAAGAAAATAGGGAGAAATTAGGCCCAATTTAAATGTCAATTTATTCTTTCTTCTGCTCCGTTCTTTTTTTGGTGCAGTGAATAGACAGAGAAAGAGAGATAGACAGAAAGAGCGAGGGCCTGTCCGAGGATTTGGAGATGTCAGAAATGGCAGGAGACAAAGGGAGATGTGTTTTCCTTATCTCCCATCTCTAAATCCTATTAAAGCACCGCCACCTTTCCTTTCCTTTCCTGAATTGCAGATGAGCAGGGCTGATTGAAGTCAGTACATCTGCCTTTGCTGTGGGCCTTGGACCCTATGTAAAGGGCATTCAGATAGGACACTACAGTAGACACAGTGCACTCTGTGGATGAGAAGAGAAGGTTGCCTTTGTATGAGCTTAGTATGATCACATTTAGGAGTAAGAGAGTGTGTGTGTTAATCTCTAGGTTGGTGGCCTTGTCTTGTGTTGGCATACGTCCCTCTTTGGTAGTGTTCTCTTTGGGAGGTGTGTGATGAGCCAACCCTGGCATACAGAGATACTGTATGTGTATAGAGGGGCTTTGAGGGAGATAGACGGGAATGGATGGAGGGGAGGCTCTGATAGGTTTTTGACACGTCGGGTGAAAGGTCAGATGTAATCAGGACTCCTGTAATTCCTTTCAGGAAGAGAATTCTCTCCTGTTTGTTTTTAATATTCGCCTGCCCGGTGAGTAATTCTGTTGCTGTGTGTGCGTGTGTGTGTGCGTGCGTGTGTGTGTGTGTGTTAGGAGGGGGAACGATGGAGTACGGTGTAGTGAAGAATTGAGAGAGGCATTTGCAACTGTATCAGCGATGCTGCGGTTGCCTTTGTACTACTGTTTTTAAGAAGGGTTTTATATTCTATATTTTTATGTGTATTAATGTATTGTATTTGCATAATGTATGTGAGTCTGTCTTTGAATAAATGTGGGTATTTCTGAATATATTTCTTCCCAAGTGTATTGGAGTCAGCAGATAGGTACACGTAACATTTGCAGTGTGTTCTCTGACTCAAATTTTCACACACATTTGTTAATTAATTCATGATTGCGTATAGGAGTAAATTCCTGAGTGTATGTGTGTATGCATACAAATCCATGCACATCTTTCTGTGTGGATTAGTCACCCTGCTCTTCTGTGCTCAGTGCTGATGCAGCCCCATGCTCTCTCTTATCTTAATGCCTTTCAGAGCGCTGCTGTAGCAGGATGGAACTGTCGCTCTGCTCCCTCCCGGCCCGCTGCTGTCACCCTGGCTTATTGGCACAGTCTCAATTGCTGGCCAGATTAGGCCAAGAGGTTGTGTTCCCCAGAGATATAATAATGTAGAATCAGGTCCTGTTCTTATTCAGGGGAGGAGGAATAGGTTTCACAAATGTCAGCAGTCTCTTTCCCTCCTCTCTCTTTCTCTCTCTCTCTCTGTCTCTCTCTCTGTCTAACTGTCTCTCTCTGTCTCTCTCTCTGTCTAACTGTCTCTCTCTGTCTCTCTCTCTGTCTAACTGTCTCTCTCTGTCTCTCTCTCTGTCTAACTGTCTCTCTCTGTCTCTCTCTGTCTCTCTCTCTGTCTAACTGTCTCTGTCTCTCATTCTTCCCCCCTCTCTTCCTCCTCTCTCTTTCTCTCTCTCTCTCTGTCTCTCTCTGTCTCTCTCTCTGTCTCACTGTCTCTCTCTGTCTCTCATTCTTCCCCCCTCTCTTCCTCCTCTCTCTTTCTCTCTCTCTCTCTGTCTCTCTCTGTCTCTCTCTCTGTCTAACTGTCTCTCTCTGTCTCTCATTCTTCCCCCCTCTCTTCCTCCTCTCTCTTTCTCACCCTCCTCTCTGTCTCTCTCTCCTCTCGGTCGACCCCTCTCTCTCTTTATTTGTCTCACATTGACGTGTTGGGTCTTTTGAGATGGATGGCTGGATGGTACACAGAATTCTGGGTAATTGACTTTGCTTGTGAAATTGAGAAAATGAAACACAGAGCTCTCCTGTGTCTTCCATATATCATAGCCTTGCCTGCCAATCACTCCGTTGCCATGGAGAGTGGCTACCCTGAGAGCAGTGCATTAACATGGACATAACACGTTAGCTGGGCCTGTGTTTGTATGTTATGGCATGTCCATGATAATTATGTGACTAATGTGTTCATCTCAGCATGTGGATTGCTCCTAACCCTAACCCTAAAACTAACCCTAGCTCCTAACCCTAAAACTAACCCTAGCTCCTAACCCTAACCCTAAAACTAACCCTAGCTCCTAACCCTAACCCTAAAACTAACCCTAGCTCCTAACCCTAAAACTAACCCTAGCTCCTAACCCTAAAACTAACCCTAGCTCCTAACCCTAAAACTAACCATAGCTCCTAAACCTAAAACTAACCCTAGCTCCTAACCCTAAAACTAACCCTAGCTCCTAACCCTAAAACTAACCATAGCTCCTAAACCTAAAACTAACCCTAGCTCCTAACCCGAAAACTAACCCTAGCTCCTAACCCGAAAACTAACCCTACCTCCTAACCCGAAAACTAACCCTAGCTCCTAACCCGAAAACTAACCCTAGCTCCTAACCCGAAAACTAACCCTAGCTCCTAACCCGAAAACTAACCCTAGCTCCTAACCCGAAAACTAACCCTAGCTCCTAACCCGAAAACTAACCCTAGCTCCTAACCCTAAAACTAACCCTAGCTCCTAACCCTAAAACTAACCCTAGCTCCTAACCCTAAAACTAACCATAGCTCCTAAACCTAAAACTAACCCTAGCTCCTAACCCTAAAACTAACCCTAGCTCCTAACCCTAAAACTAACCATAGCTCCTAAACCTAAAACTAACCCTAGCTCCTAACCCGAAAACTAACCCTAGCTCGAAAACTAACCCTAGCTCCTAACCCGAAAACTAAAGCTCCTAACCCCTAACCCTAGCTCCTAACCCGAAAACTAACCCTAGCTCCTAACCCGAAAACTAACCCTAGCTCCTAACCCTAAAACTAACCCTAGCTCCTAACCCTAAAACTAACCCTAGCTCCTAACCCTAAAACTAACCCTAGCTCCTAACCCGAAAACTAACCCTAGCTCCTAACCCTAAAACTAACCCTAGCTCCTAACCCTAAAACTAACCCTAGCTCCTAACCCGAAAACGAACCCTAGCTCCTAACCCGAAAACGAACCCTAGCTCCTAACCCGAAAACTAACCCTAGCTCCTAACCCGAAAACTAACCCTAATTCTAACTTCAACTCTAAAACCCCTAGAAATAGCATTTGACCTTGTGGGGACTAACAAAATGTCCCCAGTTGGTCAATTATTTGTTTGTTTACTATTCTTGTGGGGAATTATTGTCCCCACAAGTATAGTTAAACATGTCCACACATACACACATTTATTTTGATACCTTTGTGGGACCAAACTATTGATTCCCATTCAAAATCCTATTTTCCCTAACCCTAAACCCGAAGCATAAAATAGCCTTTATTCCTTGTGGGGACCGGCGAAAGCTCCCCACTTCTGGTCCCCACAAGGATTGTAAACCCAAAAACACAATTTGTAAGTCGCTCTGGATAAGAGCGTCTGCTAAATGACTTAAATGTAAATGTAAAACACACGCACACACACACACACACACACACACACACACACACACACACACACACACACACACACACACACACATACACACACACACTCACACACACACACACACACACACACACACACACACACACACACACACACACACACACACACACACACACACACACACACACACACACACACACACACACACACACACACACACACACACACACTGCAGTCATTCTCTAATAGTTGTGACAATGGGTTACAGTTCTATTGATGATCTAATTGCCTCCCATCCAATGACCTTAAAGACCTTTATATGGTGATGCAATGTCATACTGTGGCATCCGCCTCAGCCTTTGTGAGTGACACTATACTGTGATTCCGTTACAAGGGATTCATTTTCCTATTGAACTGCTAGGCTATGTGATTAGATGGGCTAGATTTGATGGATAGCTGAGGTGGATCCATTGTCCTCTGGGTCTATCTATACCAATCATGTAATATGAAATACTAAGAAGCAATTGTTACTTTATTAAAGTACAGTAGAGAGTAGTGACATGTGGATTAGTAATATACCTGGCTAACAGAGATACAGCTACTATAGAGTGGAGTCTGGTCATAACTGCCCCACCTGTCTCTCCATCTCTGCCCTACCTCCTCAGTGTTGCTGCCCACACTTAGACCTCCTGGAGACCAGACACTATCCCAGCATCCTTTGCTCCAACATTAGGCCCAGCATGTGTCCCGTCAGTTGGGTGGGGTGGGGGGTGCGTTCTGCAGGCTGAGGGGCGTTGTCAGGAAGCGGCGGGGTTGATAATTGGACACGTCCCCGCTCCCCTCCCCACCGAGGGGCTATAAAAATGTAAATGAGAGCGGCCGACAGTCTGCACTGTGACACCCGCTGAATGTTTAGAAGATCGCCAAGATTAACATGCCTGGGACACCAGCAGAATCTTTTGTTTGGGAGAAGTTGAAGGTCAACTCTGCTTTTGTTATTAGGGGTTTGCAGTGGCCAGAGCCCTAAGTTACTTCCATTTTTACATTTCCATTTTAGTCTTTTTTCAGAAACTTATCCAGAGCAACTTACAGTATTAATCTTAAAATAGCTAGGTCAGACAACCACATATCACAGCCATAGGCAGTACATTTCTCCTCAATAATGTAGCAAAGTCAGTGCTAGTAAGTAAAGGCTAGTGAGCCCTGTGTAAACTCTGCCACAAGGAAACAGAATCAACAGATCATCTCTATTGTACTGTCCATCGGTGGCTCGCTTTTGGAGTCAGGTCCAGGAGTGGTTGTTAAGTCATAATGTTTGTGTTCAGATGGACCTACAAACAGTACTGCTAGGAGATCTGAAAAACCACGATCAATCACTGGGAAATATGATTATACTCTTAAGTAAAGTATTTATTTTTAGGGCACTCTCAGTAGAAATGGTCCAAATCGAGAGGTTCAAGACCCTCGTAAGACATCACAGTAAAATAGAAGGATGTATTGTAAAAGGAAATAGTCAAATGTTTGTGTGCCGGGAAAGATGGGTTAGTCTGTGGACATCTGTGGGTTGAAATTAAGATTAGAGTTTACTGTATGTGAGTGAAAATAGCTGTACGGTAAGTGTAGTTGAAGACACATTGTTATCCTTTACTCCAATCAGGGGAGGGGTGGTAGGGTTGGGAAAATCAATCAATCATTGGGAATAGAACTGATGCAAACAATTAATTTTATAAAACTCAAATATATCTGCCCCCCCTCCCTAAACCTCTGTCTCGCCACATACTTCCAGCATCTTCCTCTATAACACCAGTCATCTGTCTCCGTAACCCTGTACTATCTCTTTCATACCCCTTGGTTTACTGGGCTTCACTATCACTCTCTCATCTATTCATCAATCCATCATGGAGGCCATGTTTCCTTCACTCTCACAGAGGCTTTCTCCAAACCCAGGGCATAATAGCATGTAATAAAAGGCTGTTGTAAACACTATCAGCGATACGCCAATGTGTTGACGCCGGCAGAGAAAAGGCCTCAATCAGTATCCATAGAGCACCTCCAATTGTGTGATCGGGAGGGCGACGGAAAAGGTAATTTGAGCAAAAGAAAATGACACCGGTAAGGAAAAAAAACATGGTGATTTACGCAAAGTCAGATCACCCGATTCGACAGACTCCTGACTGTGTTATTATCTCACAAGCAGGGACTGCCGAGTTTCCCCACGAGCGATAGCAGGGGAGGAGAAAAGAACCAATGAAGATCTCCCGACACAAACAAAAAAACTAACAAGAGCCTCTTTTTTTTACTGCAGCCCTGGCTATCAATTCTGCCACCTCCGGTTTTAAAAGTGATGTCTCACAGCCTCGATTGTTTGGAGTTTTTGTTCTGGGCAGGCCAGGTGGAGCCAGGAAAGAGGGTATCAGAAGAAAAGAGACCATTTTATTCGATGTTTGTTGATATCTAGACCACTATAGCTTGATTGCCTAACATTAAACTGCCAATAACAGCCCCAATCATTGCACTTACACCTTCACATGTGAAACAACTGAATTGGATCAAACTGACTCTTGGATCAAATCTCTCCCTCTCTCTCTCTCTCTTTCAATATCTCTCTCTCCTTTTCTCTCGCTCCCTCCCTCTTTGTCAGTCTCTCTATGTATCTCTCTCCCTCTCTTTCGCTGTCGCTATTTTATTTTCCTTCATGACATGCTTATTAGTTGGCATTGATCTGGCCTGGTCAATTGTCAGCTGCTCTCATCCGAAGAGTATTGACGGCATAATCAGTGATGGAGGCGCCAGACAGATGAAATGTGCTATCGGTGGGTAAACTATTGGCTGCTGCCTTGTTGACCCAGGGTGGGCAACTCGCACCTCCCGGATACACAAACTCACAGACGCACACACACTCACATACAGTCGCACGCACACTCACACTCTCCATGACTTTCTCTATTCCTGACACCCAGCCTTAAAGGTTCACAATTGATGGACTAATATTACTGCCAAGCTGCACATTCCCTTCAGTTTGATAAAGGACGCAAAACAATTAACAAGGTCTTACTAAGAATCAGACCAATCAATTCCGTTTATCCATAGCTTTTCTGGAAATACTCTTCCATCTCCATCGACTCATCTCAGTAAATAATAGAGAATCACTCTAAAAATGTGTATTATTTTCTGTTATTCACTGAGATGATTCAATGGAGATGGTGGAGTATTTCCAAGCAGGTGAAATACAGGGGAGAACCACAGCTGTGGTGGAGATGGAGGCAGAGGATGACTGACTGAATCGCCAGTACTGCAGCCGACAGATCTCTCACCAACTGAGACTTTCTACAGGGTGAAAACTGAACCAAACTCAATACAATGTGATGATTAAACGACCTGCCTGACTATAATAGTGTATTTATTTTCTGCATATAGTTTATATATTCTATACAACAGAGTGTTCAGTGGTATATCACCACGACAGCATTTAGGTCATTTCTAAATTCAATATAGGATCACGTTAAACATACCTTTTGGATTATTCTGGAGTCTTCATTTTTTCTCGTAGATTTGAGTTGGTCTGTGCACATAGACCTTCTGCTAAGAACTGCTATGTAGAGGGAAGTGGCACATTTCTATCGACATGGCGAGTCTTTGCTGTACAGGAGACCCATGTGTTCAGCTGTGGTTAGGGTGACCACATTTAAAATAACCAAATGCGGGAAACAGGATGATTTTGCAGTACATTGTAGCCTACATGAATACAAAATGTTCATCATTTGATCTCAATCACTTTCATGGGAACATGCATTTAGATCTTCTTGAATGACTTTTTCGTGAGAATGTTATAGCAGATGGTGTTGCGTTTTGGCTGCATGAGGAAAAACAAGTGACTTCTCCGCTAACCATCCTAACATCTCATAACTAAATACTACGCTGGTGTTTTTAGTGTAGAGGTAACATTATATTTGGTTCTGTTATGAAGAATATTAATGAATCGTTATGTGATCTTACAAGACATTGATTCAGCGTTTATCTAACTTTACTTAAACTTCTTATGGGTGCCCGGCCTGCTCCTCAGTCCCAGTTGCTAATATATGCATATTATTATTAGTATTGGATAGAAAACACTCTGAAGTTCCTAAACATGTTTGAATGATGTCTGTGAGTATAACAGAACTCATATGACAGGCAAAAACCTGAGAAGAAATCCAACCAGGAAGTTGGAAATCTGAGGTTGGTCGATTTTCAACCCAGCCCCTATTGAATACACAGTGGGATATTGGTTATGTTGCACTTCCTAAGGCTTCCACTAGATGTCAACCGTCTTTAGAAACTTGTTTGAAGATTCTACTGTGAAGTGGGGGCTCATAAGGGCTGTTTGAGCCAGGTGTCTGGCAGAGAGCCACAAGCTCTGAGGCGCGGTCACGAGAGAGTTAGCTCTTGTTCCATTGCTTTTGTACAGACATACGAATTCTCCGGTTGAAACATTATTGACGTTTTATGTTAAAAACATCCTGAAGATTGATTCCATACATTGTTTGACATGTTTATACTGACAGTAACGGAACTTTTTGACATTTCTGCAACTAGGGAACGCGCTTCATGACTTTGGATTTGTTCACCGAACGTAGGTCTTTGGACATAAATTATGAACAAAATCAAACATTTAATGTGGAACTGGGAGTGCATTCTGATGAAGATCATCAAAGGTAAGTGGATATTTATAATGCTATTTCTGACTTCTGTTGACGACCCGATATGGCGGATATCTTTTTGGCTGCTTTGTCTGAAAGCTGTGTTCAGATTATTGCATGGTTTGCTTTTTCCGTAAAGTTTTCTTTGAAATCTGACACAGCGGTTGCATTAAGGAGAAGTGTATCTATATCTCCATGTCTAACAATTTGTATTTTCATCGACATTTATAATGAGTATTTCTGTTAAATTATGTGGATCTCTGCAATACCAACGGATGTTTTTGGAACAGGTGAACGTAACGCGCCAATGTATACTGAGATTTTTTTATAGAAATATGCACGTTATTGAACAAAACATGTATTGTGTAACATGAAGTCCCATGAGTGTCATCTGATGAAGATCATCAAAGGTTAGTGATTAATTTTATCTCTATTTGTGCTGTTTGTGACTCCTCTTTGGCTGGAAAAATGGCTGAATTATTCTGTGACTTGGCGGTGACCTAACATAATCGTTTATGGTGCTTTCGCTGTAAAGCATATTTGAAATCGGACACTTTGGTGGGATTAACAACAAGATGACCTTTAAAATGGTATAAGATACATGTATGTTTGAGGGATTTTAATTATGAGATTTCTGTTGTTTGAATTTGGCGCTCTGCACTTTCACTGGCTGTTGTCATGTCAATCCCGTTAACGGGATCTCAGCCCTAAGAAGTTTTAACCAGCATCATTGTGAGAAGTGGCGGAGCTCCGCTCAGGTGCTCTCTGGCAGCACTATAACCTGCTCCTGTTGCATCAAATTACCTAATTGAAGTGACTTTAACAACGGGATTGAGTGAAATAGCAGTAAACATGTTGAATGAGCATGGTGAGCCTCACAATTTTCACAAAAATACCTTGTATCTTTCAGTCTAATGCCCCATTTACAGCGTGGGGTATTTCATTTATGGATGGCTCCACAGGGTGGGCATGGACCCTCAGATAGAATTTGTGCCCCACCCCATCTCATAAACATAACACATGGAATATGAATTACAATGCCGGTTTTGCCAATGTAGCATTGGCAATGTGGGGAAAGGAGGGGAGATGTAATATTTACTCGATAAAATCCAAAAATGTATTCTGACTGGGCACCTACAGTAGCCATGCAATTTCATAAGATACCTCCTTCATTGCCTTGTTCCAATTTGACCCCACCCAGGGCAGTGTCAAATTGACCTGTTTTTTTTCACAGAGGGACGTTTTTTTCCACTAATAATAGGCTCGCTTCTAGCTTCGTTAAGTTTTGGTAGCGGTTTAAGCTATGAAGCCTGTAAGAATCATTGATAAGCTAGTGGTGCTCATCCTATCCAGCTGATCTGTGCGTGTTGGTAGGTGTGTTGGTAGGTGCAAATTATGTGTAGGCCTAAGGCAGCTATGGCTGCATTTGGGATACACATTTCGTAGTGGGGTGCATATCTTTCTTGTGTTATTATATAAAGCGATGGTTGTTGATGTACACTACCGGTCAAAAGTTTTAGAACACCTTCTCATTCAATGTTTTTTTTTCTTTAACTATTTTCTACATTGTATAATAATAGTGAAGACATCAACACTATAAAATAACACATGGAATCATGTAGTAACCAAAAAAGTGTTAAACAAATCAAAATATATTTGAGATTCTTCAAAGTAACCACCCTTTGCCTTGATGACAGCTTTTCACACTCTTGGCATTCTCTCAACCAGCTTCATGAGGTAATCACCTGGAATGCGTTTCAATTAACAGGTGTACCTTGTTCATTTGTGGAATTTCTTTCCTTAATGCGTTTGAGCCAATCAGTTTGTGTTGTGACAAAATGGGGGGGGGGGTATACAGACGATGGCCCTATTTGGTAAAAGACCAAGTCCATATTATGGCAAGAACAGCTCAAATAAGCAAAGAGAAACGACACTCCATCATTACTTTAAGGTCAGTCAATACAGAAGATTTCAAGAGCTTTGAAAGTTTCTTCATGTGCAGTCGCAAAAACCATCAAGCGCTATGATGAAACTGGCTCTCATGAGGACCGCCACTGGAATTACCTCTGCTGCAGAGCATAAGTTCATTAGAGTTACCAGCCTCAGAAATTGCAGCCCAAATAAATTCAAGTAACAGACACATGTCAACATCAACTGTTCATAGGATACTAGGTGAATCAGGGCTTCATGGTCAAATTGCTGCAAAGAAACCACTACTAAAGGACACCAATAATAAGAAGAGACTTGCTTGCTTTGGCCAAGAAACATGAGCAATGTTATATGTTTACATCCCCTACATTACTCATCTCATATGTATATACTGTACTCGATGCCATCTACTGCGTCTTGCCTATGCCGTTCTGTACCATCACTCATTCATATATTTTATGTACATATTCTTCATTCCTTTACACTTGTGTGCATAAGGTAGTTGTTGTGAAATTGTTAGGTCAGATTACTTGTTGGTTATTACTGCATTGTCGGAACTAGAAGCACAAGCATTTCGCTACACTCACATTAACATCTGCTAACCATGTGTATGTGACAAATAACATTTGATTTGAAATCTGTTTGAAATCTGCCCTTTGGTCTGGTGAGTGCAAATTTCTGATTTCTGGTTCCAACCGCCTTGTCTTCGTGAGATGCAGAGTAGGTGAACAAATGATCTCCGCATGTGTAGCTCCCACCGTGAAGCATGGAAGAGGAGGTGTGATGGTGTGGGATTGCTTTGCTGGTGACGCTGTCAGTGGTTTATTTAGAATTCAATGCGTACTTAACCAGCATGGCTACCACAGCATTCTGCAGCGATACACCATCCCATCTGGTTTGCGCTTAGTGGGACTATCATTTTGTTTTTCTACAGAACAATGACCCAACACACCTTCAGGCTGTGTAAGGGCTATTTGACCAAGAAGGAGAGTGATGGAGTGCTCCATCAGATGACCTGGGGCCTGATTTACAAAACCTTCTTAAGAAGAAAGTTCTTCTTAACTGACATGTTTTCCCTTAACTATAGACTTAAGAAGAAAGTTAAGCAAAGTTGATATTCCTCAATAATGTTATTGGAAATGTTCTTACGTTTTTTCCTAAGTTTCTTCCTAAGAAAAAAGTTAAGAAGAAATGGGATTCTTGAAAATAATGCTTTAGGAATTCTTATTGGAAATGTACTTAACTTTAGAACAGCTAAACCCTTGGATACTTTGGATACTTTTGTAACATTTACATTTACATTTAAGTCATTTAGCAGACGCTCTTATCCAGAGCGACTTACAAATTGGTGAATTCACCTTCTGACATCCAGTGTAACCATGAACATTTCTTGCGTCTCAGACAGTTGGCTACCGGATATTTAAATACAGCAAGAATACAAATTAAACACACATTATCTAGCTAGCTAGTAATTAACGATATATTACAATATTCTAGAATTGTTAAATAGCTAGCGCTAGCGCATCCTGTCCCTTGCCATACCCCCGACAACAGAGACAGACTCTGCAACTCTCGCCCATCCTTTCTTTTTGGTCTCTGCAGTGACCACACAGTTGTCAAGTCTCCCCAACAGCAACCTTTTCCTGGCTGCTTTTTCCTCCACCATCACTTCAATCTATTTCCTTGGTTATCCATTTTTGATTTTGATATAGCTACTCTGATGGCTATAATGTGTGAAAAATAACGAAATAACCAAATCCGATCATCCCTGTCACATTACTGGTTTCAAGCATGTCACTAATGTCAATGCCACATAATAATATATTTGCGAAGTTCTCAAGAAAGATATTTACAATGTTCCTAAGAACATTTTGAGGAATTGCATTTATGAACCATCTTATGTATTTCCTATTTTTTTCCTTAAGAAACTTCTTAATTTTTTTCCGTAAGTTTATTTTTGTGAATCCGGCCCCTGGCCTCCACAATCACCCGACCTCAATCCAATTGAGATGGTTTGGCATGAGTTGGACTGCAGAGTGAAGGAAAAGCAGACAACAAGTGCTCAGCATATGTGGGAACTCCTACAAATCTTTTGGAAAAGCATTTCAGGTGAAGCTGGTTGAGAGAATGCGAAGATTGTGCAAAACTGTCATCAAGGCAAAGGGTGGCTAATTTCAAATATATTTTAATTGGTTTAACAGTTTTTTGGTTACTACATGATTCCATAGGTGTTATTGCATAGTTTTGATGTCTTCACTATTATTCTACAATGTAGAAAATAGTAAAAATAAAGAGAAACCCTTGAATGAGTAGGTGTGCCCAAACGTTTGACTGGTACTGTATGTATATTTTCTTAAGCGCTACATGACTGCAAGAGAGGTTGGAATGTCTTTTTTCTAAATTAGTGTTGTTTGAATTTGTTGATAAAATGTGGAACATGATTGTTTGGTTGCGGGACAAAGGGCCAAAATGCAGGACTGTCCCATACAATCTGGAACATATGATCACCCTAGCTGTGGTGCCCAGCTCCAGGGGGCTCTCAGTGGGGAGCGGAGCATCTGGCAGGGCCCTCTTGCTGGAGGCTGGTGCCCATCTCGCCCTTTGCGCCTCTTCAGCTAATTAACTTTTAATCAGGCACTTAGCCGGGCATCTGTTTCAGTCACATTCGTTCTGGGCATAGATGACCTGTCGCCGAGGGAACCATGCCAAACGGTTCCGGTGGTGATACGCTGTGAGCTGTCCCAGTTTGAGACTGACGTCAGTCTTGTCATGTCAGGGCCAAGCTATCATCTGAGCTGCGTACGGCTGTGTCCCAAATGGCACCCTATTCCCTATAGGGTGCACAGCTTTTGGCCAGGGCACTATGGAATAGGGTGCCATTTCAGGTCTTCCAAGTCTTTTGAGAGGTTATTAGGACCACAAGATAGGCCAGGAGTTCAGGTCCAAGGTCAAAGCCAGGAGAACAGTTTGAGACATATAAAGGTGGAAAGACTGGAAAAAATATTTTCCCAGAAGGCATCAATATGATTATGTCAACATGGCATAGTTATTTATTTTTTCTCCTCAATAATTTTTTTGATTGGATAGGTCTAAAGTAGGGGTGAAATATAGAGCAGTGATGAAATAGCATTTGGCCGGATTCGAACCCATACAGCAGCGGTATCATACTGGGCACAAACTGGTTGAATGAATGTTGTTTCAACATAATTTGTCAACATATTGTGACATGGAATCTGCGTTTATAATACATAGGATTTGAAAAAATCATCAACGTAAATTGTTGTTTTGAGGGTAACATTTCAACCACAGGATTATGTCATCATGGTTACCATATTTCAGCATAGACAAAATGTTGAATTTGTACCATTAACAAAATATATGTTGTATTCACATCTCCAACTCAAAATAAAAGTTAAAGAATGGGATTAAGCCAGTTGATCAGATGTAACTACCAAAGCAGTAGCTACATCTTCTTTTTTAAATGTTGGTGTTTGATTTTGTTGTCAACCAAACACAATTTAATATTACTTTTGTAATACAGTAAATCGTCTAAAATAAAGCCTACCTGTATCTTACGAACTAATGTAACATTCAACCCTAAAATGAGTAACACATCCATGGCCACATTTTGAGGTTACTTTTGAGGTTACTGTAACTACAAATATCTTATGTAATTGTATAAAGCATGCATGTTCGTGATAGCATGCATAGGTCGTCGTAGGTCTGTGAAAATCTTCACATAGCTGTAGTAATCTGCGCAGAATCTTAAACGGCGTTGATTACTTGCACCATGTACTTGTAATGTAATCTCAACTGCAAACCAGGTCATTTGGATCTGCTATTAGATGAAGCACAGTGATAAGTAACACATTACTCCTTAGTATGATTCAATCAAATATGTGAATATCTTGTATCACCCATTTGAACTTTTGTTTTGGGTGACAACTAAAGCAAAAATCAGACATTGTTTTTCCATTGGAATTTGGTTGTGCTTTTAGATGGTTGAAAGCATAGTGATAACACATTGGAAGTTGAATTAACTTTTGCATGTCTTTTTTAGTGGGTTATTATAGGTTGTAATCTCATTTATCAATGTCTCAACCAAACATTACCCAGTTATCCATGTTGAAATGATGTGGTGTGCCTAGTGGGATATGTGCACTGGAGGCAGCAGCTTAGACCTCAAGTCAACCCGAGGCCAAAATATAGCGTAATTTCAACCAGTTTTGCCTGCTCTTACTAGATACTCACAGATAATAACTAATCAGCCTAGATTCTGAAGGCATGTCTCATCATGTTCAACACAATACCCAAAGCCAGATCAAGCATTGTGTGGCGGCGGTGTTCATCGGCTCAGTCGTCCAATACAGGAAAATACCTTGAAAGAAACCATTCCCTCCCAGCCACAGGTCCATCACTGTGAAGCTCAATGGACACAGAAAACTGTGTGTGTGCATGTGTGTATTCATCCTCTCTGTCTCCGTCCACTGAGCCTGTCTCCCCATACACTCTCACACAGCACAGTTTTTTTCTAGAATCCCACACCCTTTCCCATCAGATCTCTTCCCTAGGAAAATGCTGTATACACTAAGAGCAGTAGCGTCTATGTGAAATAAGCAGGCCTAAAGTAGCGCCTTTGAAATTATACCAATTCAGCAAGCAAATGGCACTCCTGATTCAAGGTTACCAACTCCGAGAGGTAAAGTGAGCTGACATGGAGATCTGATTTTGTGTGTGTGTGTGTGTGTGTGTGTGTGTGTGTGTGTGTGTGTGTGTGTGTGTGTGTGTGTGTGTGTGTGTGTGTGTGTGTGTGTGTGTGTGTGTGTGTGTGTGTGTGTGTGTGTGTGTGTGTGTGTGTGTGTGTGTGTGTGTGCGCGCGCGCCAGGTATATTCGGTGTGAATGCAGCTGGTGCTGCATAGGCCTCTGTTTATATCTGTGACAGCACCGTGTCTTCTTATAGGCTGAGGAGATGAGTGAGAGAGCAAGTAGGACAGGGAGAGAGAGCGAGTAGGACGGGGAGAGAGAGCGAGAGGGAACGAGTAGGACGGTAGGATGGAGAGAGAGAGAGGACGGGGAGAGCGAGAACGGCTAGGACGGAGAGAGAGAGAGACAACGGGTAGGACGGAGAGAGAGACAACGGGTAGGACAGAGAGAGAGACAAAGGGTAGGACGGAGAGAGCGAGAACGGCTAGGACGGAGAGAGAGACAACGGGTAGGACGGAGAGAGAGACAACGGGTAGGACGGAGAGAGAGACAACGGGTAGGACGGAGAGAGAGACAACGGGTAGGACGGAGAGAGAGAACGGGTAGGACGGAGAGAGAGACAAGGGTAGGACGGAGAGAGCGAGAACGGGTAGGACGGAGAGAGAGAGAACAGGACGAGAGGACGGGTAGGAGAGAGAAGACAACGGGTAGGACGAGAGACGGGTAGGACGGAGAGAGACAACGGGTAGGACGGAGAGAGAGAGACAACGGGTAGGACGGAGAGAGAGAGACAACGGGTGAGACAGGTAGGACGGAGAGAGAGAACGGGTAGGACGGAGAGAGAGTGAACGGGTAGGACGGAGGAGAGAACGGGAGGAGAGAGAGAGACAACGGGTAGGACGGAGAGAGAGACAACGGGTAGGACGGAGAGAGAGAGTAGGACGGAGAGAGAGAACGGGTAGGACGGAGAGAGAGACAACGGGTAGGACGGAGAGAGAGACAACGGGTAGGACGGAGAGAGACAACGGCTAGGACGGGGAGGACGGGGGGACGGAGAGAGAGACAACGGGTAGGACAGAGAGAGAGACAACGGGTAGGACGGAGAGAGAGACAACGGGTAGGACGGAGAGAGAGACAACGGGTAGGACGGAGAGAGAGACAACGGGTAGGACGGAGAGAGAGACAACGGGTAGGACGGGTAGGACAGAGAGAGAAAGAGCGGGTAGGACGGAGAGAGAGAGAACGGGTAGGACGGAGAGAGAGAACGGGTAGGACGGGTAGGACAGAGAGAGAGAACGGGTAGGACGGAGAGAGAGAACAGGTAGGACGGAGAGAGTGAACAGGTAGGAGGACGGGAGGACGGAGAGAGGAACAGGAGACGGAGAGAACAGGTAGGAGGAACGGGGTAGGACGGAGAGAGTGAACAGGTAGGACGGAGAGAGTGAACAGGTAGGACGGAGAGAGTGAACGGGTAGGACGGAGAGAGAACAGGTAGGACGGGAGAGACGAGAGAACGGGTAGGACAGAGAACGGGTAGGACGGAGAGAGTGAACGGGTAGGACGGAGAGAGAGAACGGGAAGTACGGGAAGAGAAAACGGGTAGGTCGGGAAGAGAGAATGGGTAGGACGGAGAGAGAGAGAGTGGGTAGGACGGGGAGAGGGTACGGGGTTAGACAGTGAGAGAGAGAACGGAGAGAGAGAGAGAGAACGGGTAGGACGGAGAGAGAGAGAACGGGTAGGACGGAGAGAGAGAGAACGGGTAGGACGGGGAGAGAGAGAGAACGGGTAGGACGGGGAGAGAGAGAGAACGGGTAGGACGGAGAGAGAGAGAACGGGTAGGACGGAGAGAGAGGACGGAGAGAGACAGAGAACGGGTAGGACGGGGAGAGAGAGTACGTGTTAGACAGTGAGAGAGAGAACGGGTAGGACGGAGAGAGAGAGAACGGGTAGGACGGAGAGAGAGAGAGAGAGAGAACGGGTAGGACGGAGAGAGAGAGAACGGGTAGGACGGAGAGAGAGAACGGGTAGGACGGAGAGAGAGAGAACGGGTAGGACGGAGAGAGAGAGAACGGGTAGGACAGGAGAGAACGGGTAGGACGGAGAGAGAGAGAACGGGTAGGACGGAGGACGGGAGGACGGAGAGAGAGAACAGGTAGGACGGAGAGAGTGAACGGGTAGGACGGAGAGAGAGAACGGGTAGGACGGAGAGAGAGAGAACGGGTAGGACGGAGAGAGAGAACGGGTAGGACGGAGAGAGAGAACGGGTAGGACGGAGAGAGAGAACGGGGACGGAGAGAGAGAACGGGAGGACGGAGAGAGAGAACGGGTAGGACGGAGAGAGAACGGGAGGACGGAGAGAGAGAGAGGAGGACGAGGATAGGACGGAGAGAGAGAACGGGTAGGACGGAGACGGGAGGACGGAGAGAGAACGGGTAGGACGGAGAGAGAGAGAGGAGAACGGGTAGGACGGAGAGAGAGAGAGAAGGGGTAGGACAGAGAGAGAGAGGAGAGAAAGAGAGAACGGGTAGGACGGAGAGAGAGAACGGGTAGGACGGAGAGAGAGAGAGAACGGAGAGAGAGAGGAACGGAGAGAGAGAACGGGTAGGACGGAGAGAGAGAGAACGGATAGGACGGAGAGAGAGAACGGGTAGGACAGGTAGAGAGAGAACGGGTAGGACGGAGAGAGAGAACGGGTTGGACGGAGAGAGAGAACGGGTTGGACGGAGAGAGAGAACGGGTAGGACGGAGAGAGAGAACGGGTAGGACAGGTAGAGAGAGAACGGGTAGGACGGAGAGAGAGAACGGGTAGGACGGAGAGAGAGAACGGGTAGGACGGAGAGAGAGAACGGGTAGGACGAAGAGAGAGAGAGAACAGGTAGGACGAAGAGAGAGAGAGAACGGGTAGGACGGAGAGAGAGAACGGGTAGGACGGAGAGAGAGAGAGAGAACGAATAGGACGGGGAGAGAGCGAGAACGAGTTGGATGGAGGAGCGAGAACGTGTAGGATGGAGAGAGAGAGAGAGAGAGACAGAGAGAGAGAGACAGAGACAGAGGCTTAAAGAGACGGGTGCATGTCCTGATGACAGCAGTGGTCAGGTCACCTTCACAGCTGCTCCATCCACCAGAGATAACAAGCGTCTCCTCTGATCCCCTGGTGCGTGCACACACACACACACAAACACACACCCTATTGAGTGAGAAACTATTGGATTTGACGGGCGGACGTTGGTTAGCAGAGTGTTTGGAGTAGGGGGTGTGTGTTTGTGTGCGTGTATGAGTTCCTCTTGTATGGGGGAGAGGAGCAGTAACCATCTCTTCTCTCCATCTCACACACACACAAACACACACCCTACCTCCCTCCCCCTTCCCTTGCCTGTCTGCCCACCCTGGCAGTGAGGTGACAGTGACGGTGACATCGGTTGTTTTTTTAAAGACAAGTTAAATTAGCAGTCTGGCAGCGATTCCCACTGTCTGCAGACTTCCCTCTGTTGCCACAGCGCGCCGCTCCTGTCAGCAGCCTGCCTGACGACTTAATAGTCCCTCCTGAGTGGATTTGAGCACTTTGCCTGCTTCTGTTTACATGCGCTTGTCATGCCTAAAATATTCATATGGAGATGTGAAATATTCATTTCCCGGGCTCTGTCAGTGGGCACCGGAGAGGAGAGACCGCCCACCCCCTCCCCTTTTCTATGCCCCATGCTGTCACTCAGGACCCTCTGCTACCCTGCTCTGCTCTGGGGTCCAACCAGGCCAGAACCAGGTTAGAACTACACTGAAACCGGGCTAGATCCAAGTCAGAACCAGGGACAGAATTGAACAAAACCCAAGAGGTTAGGTAGGACTTATGTCTGTACTGTAGGGGTTAGGCAGGGCTTAGGTCTGTACTGTAGAGACACTGGTGTGAACCATAGCCATGTCAACAACATCTGTGTATTTCTCTACTTTCTTGCTAGCACAGATATACTGACAGGGTCAATGAGGCATGACAGGCGATCACATGTGAAATGGTCTGATTGTCCCATGTCTGAGGCGGTGAGCCATATTTATATCTTCATTACACCCAGCCGCACCTACTCACCAGGCCCAGTGCCCCAGAAGGAGTGTGACTGTCTTGGGTCAGCATCGACAGGAAAGTGGGGGGTTTGACCGGCCTGGATTTTGAACCACTGTAGGGCTCCTACTCAAAGAATGATTGACTGGTCTGGATGTGTGTGTGTGTGTCCGTGTGTGTCCCCGTGTGCGTGTGTGTGTGTCCGTGTGTGTGTGTGTGTGTCCGTGTGTGTGTGTCCCCGTGTGCGTGTGTGTGTCCCCGTGTGTGTGTGTGTGTCCGTGTGTGTGTGTGTGTGTCCGTGTGCGCCACGGGGGAGACCTCACATTCAGGCGCAGCGCAAGCTGCTCGTCTCCCTCCTCCTCCATTGTTCTCCTAGGGGCTCATTCTCCGTTCACTGAATGGCTGCCATGTGTCCAGACTTATCTTCACACTGGAAGCGCAATCATGGGAGAAAGATTGAGCAGTATTTATTTTGTGTCAGTGGCGTGGTTGGGGAATGAATACAAACAGAGGAATGGTTTTGGAGGCGCAGGGGCCGCTCCCCTCACAAGCTTCACCTCTTTCAATCATTTTGTTTAAAATGACTCTAATATCATGTGTTTCCCTCACTCTGCCACGCTCCTACTGTTATCTCAATCCAACTCCCCTTTGGGTGATCTGAAACCAGCAACCAGCAACCGCACTGCTATTTTATTTTCTCCTATATGCCCTTTGAGTTTTACTTATTTTTTCTTCCTCTGTGTGTTTGGGAAAAGTGTTTGCGCTCGTCGTGCATGTGCCCGTGTGTGCAGGTGCTGCATGCTACTAGGCTGTATGTTTCTGAGCCTCATTGAAATGTGGAAGGATGGTCTTTGTTTCCTGTACATAGTCTGCAGTCTGCATAGTCTCTGTATAGTGATGTTGAGGTTTGTGGTTTGCGATGTTGAGGATGTTTCAGACCAATGTTCATGTATGGAGTACACTTTGCTATGTGATTGATATGCGTGAGGAGAGACATCCCCCCCCCCTTTTCTCTTCTTCTTCAGTTCTCTTAATAAATAAAATGACACCTATACTGTAGTTATTAGCTTGTGAAGACAAATGTGTGAAGTGAAATATCATCCAGGTTCCTGTAGGTCAGTTCTTGTGTGAGTATTTAGTGTGTGTATCCGTGTGTGGTTTAAAAAAAAAAGAAAGAAGGTTTTTCTTGTGTCTGTATGTGCGTACGTGCACACACACATTTACACTTGTGTGTGTGTGTCTGTGCGTGTGCACCAGTGTGTGATGTTCCCTGAGAGTGCTGATGGCTGAGCAGACTGTTCTGTATAGAAATGGCGTGCTAGCTAGTTTATAAGTGACGTTAATGATAGAGCCCAGCAGACAATGGCAAGCTGTCAGGGTCAGTAATTGAGTGGGAGGGATGAGCTCTCTTCATTTCAGTCCATCGGTGTCACTGCGACAAGAGCACCAAGGCCACTCGTCGCCCAGAGATACGAGCTGGCCTGAACAATGGCGGCTGTCCGTGGCGGTCTCACCCGGTCCCCACTACACACTCACCCACTTTCTCTCGCTCACAAGCTCACACACACACACACACACACACACCCTCACTAACCTCACTAACACTGAAACCTAAAGGCCCCAATCTAATGTGACACTTATCTGCAAATGTAGGCAGTTCATTGTTTTGGGTTATGCTGAGAAACACTGTTTTACTTGGCAAGAAAGTAGGCATATTACAGAGCAGGCTTAATTAAGAAAAGCTTAGTAATTATGGTTAATTAGCCAGAGTCAGCGTTTTCCCATGTGGCCAGGGTGCGTGTTTGTTCATGAATGATCTAGAGCATCTGACAGTGTGCATGGTTATGTAAACTCAGCAAAAAAATGAAACCTGTCTTTCAAAGATAATTCGTAAAAATCTTCACGTCACAGATCTTCATTGTAAAGGGTTTAAACACTGTTTCCCATGCTTGTTCAATGAACCATAAACAATGAATGTACATGCACCTGTGGACACTAACAGCTTACAGACGGTATGCAATTAAGGTCACAGTTATGAAAACTTAGGACACTAAAGAGGCCTTTCTACTGACTCTGAAAAACACCAAAAGAAAGATGCCCAGGGTTCCTGCTCATCTGCGTAAACGTTATAAATTGCAATGTCTGTACTGTGAGACGCCTAAGACAGCGCTACAGGGAGACAGGACGGACAGCTGATCATCCTCGCAGTGGCAGACCACGTGTAACAACACCTGCACAGGATCGGTACATCCGAACATCACACCTGCGGGACAGGTACAGGATGGCGGCAATAACAACTGTCCGAGTTACACCAGGAACGCACAATCCCTCCATCAGTGCTCAGACTGTCTGCAATAGGCTGAGAGAGGCTGGACTAAGCGCTTGTAGGTCTGTTGTAAGGCAGGTCCTCACCAGACATCACTGGCAACAACGTCGCCTATGGGCACAAACCCACCGTTGCTGGATCAGACAGGACTGGCAAAAAGTGCTCTTCACTGATGAGTCATGGTTTTGTCTCACCAGGAGTGGTGGTCGGATTCGCGTTTATCGTCGAAGGAATGAGCATTACTCCGAGGCCTGTACTCTGGAGCAGGATCGATTTGGAGGTGGAAGGTCTGTCATGGTCTGGGGTGGTGTGTCACAGCATCATCGGACTGAGCTTGTTGTCATTGCAGGCAATCTCAACGCTGTGTGTTACAAGGAAGACATCCTCCTCCATCGTGGTACCCTTCCTGCAGGCTCATCCTGACATGACCCTCCAGCATGACAATGCCACCAGCCATGCTGCTCGTTCTGTGCGTGATTTCCTCCCATTGGATCTCAATCCCATTGAGCACGTCTGGGACCTGTTGGATCGGAGGGTGAGGGCTTGGGCCATTCCCCCCCAGAAAAGTCTGGGAACTTGCAGGTGCCTTGGTGGAAGAGTGGGGTAACATCTCACAGCAAGAACTGGCAAATCTGGTGCAGTCCATGAGGAGGAGATGCACTGCAGTACTTAATGCAGCTGGTGGCCACACCAGATATTAACTGCTACTTTTTTTAACCCCCCCTTTGTTCAGGGACACATTATTCCATTTCTGTTAGTCACATGTCTGTGGAACATTTGTTGAATCTTGTTATGTTCATACAAATATTTACACGTTAACTTTGCTGAAAATAAACGCAGTAGACAGTGAGAGGACATGTATGTAGTTTTTGTATGTAGTCTCACAAATATTGATATGAAACAAATTGGTCTTTGTGGGCTGTACTGTATGTGAAGTAGACATCAGTTGAGGAGGTTAAATGTTAAAAGTGCACCGCAAGGTCATGATATCTGAACAGACACAGCAGAGTGGGTTAGCTTTGAGAGTTAGCCGTGTTTCTACATCAGGACTGCTATCAGAAGTGGATGTCAGCCTAGCGTTTACAGTTTAGCCCTTGACTTAGCCTTGTCTCTCTAGTTTCTACACCTAGCCTGCTATTGTGAGTGGCAGTTAGCCATGTTAGTGTTTAGCCTCTTTTAGCCTGGTGTCAGAGACAGTTAGCCGTGTGTGTGTGTGTGTGTGTGTGTGTGTGTGTGTGTGTGTGTATGAGAGAGAGAGGGTCATCTGCAGAACGCTGCCCACGTCTACAGGGAACTAACACAATACCAAGAGCCATTTTGAGAAAAGAAATGTCTTCTTTTCACAGATGAAATATTTAGAAAAGCCTTATGTTCCCAATTATGGGCTCATGTTATCAGAACGCTGTGTTTAATGTCACAGCAGCAGAAGGGCTGCATGTTCGAGTGCAGTGCTCCCCATCTACTGGAGAGGAGACATGGGGTGTGTGAGCGCCACAGTCTCCCAAGTCTCCTTTACCATTTAGTCTTTTTTATTGCTGGTTTTGTCTTAATTTTGTGTGTTTTATTTTTGTATTCTTTTATCCATTTAGTTTTTGTTGCAGCACTAATTTGGTAGGCTTAAATGGGCTGAGTGTGTGTGTGGGTTTAAACATGAGGTACATTTTTGTGGGTCTAAACTGGCTGTGCACGATTTCTCTCCAAGCATAGAGTGTCTCCGGCCACTGTGTTATCAGGGTAACGAGGATCCCCAGGCAGGCTGTGTGTGTGGTCATTCAGACTCCACTAGGCTAACGGCCATATCTCTGGCCACCGGTCCATTGGGTCCTGCTCATTTCTACTGCGCCTCCTGTCGATCAGCCCTGGGCAGCATTCACACAGGACAGCCTCACATTGTCTACTACTGTCTTAAATTAGTTTGAATACCATCATAAAGCAACTTCAACGCCTTCACATAGACTCTGTTGACCCGTCATCCAACGTGCAGATACTGAGATCATTAACACACACAGACCCTACTACACATACTGTACAACACACATGCCTATTCAGAAATGTTCCGTCAAGCTGCTCTCAGCACCAGTGCTGTGGGTTTCACTTCAGCATGACTCAAAAAGCTGACCAATCAGTCTGTTACCAACCCTTAGTAAACTTTTGGAAAAAATTGTGTTTGATCTGATACAATGCTATTTTACAGTAAACAAATTGACAACCGACTTTCAGCAAGCTAATGGGGAAGAACATTCAACAAGCACAGCACTTACACAAATGACTGATGATAGGCTGAGAAAAATGTATGATAAAAAGATTGTGAGAGCTGTCTTGTTAGACTTCAGTGCGGCTTTTGACATTATCGATCAAAGTCTGCTGCTGGAAAAATGTATGTGTTATGGCTTTACACCCCCTGCTATATTGTGGTTAAAGAGTTAGCTGTCTAACAGAACATAGAGGGTGTTCTTTAATGGAAGCCTCTCCAACATAATCCAGGTTGAATCAGGAATTCCCCAAAGCAGCTGTTTAGGACCTTTACTTTTTTCAATCTTTACTAATGACAAGCAACTGGCTTTGAGTAAAGACAGTGTGTCTATGTATGTGGATGACTCAACACTATACCCGTCAGCTACTACAGCGACTGAAATGACTGCAACAATTAAAAAAGAGCTGCAGTTAGTTTCAGAATGGGTGGCAAGGAATAAATTAGTCCAAAATATTTCAAAAACTAAAAGCATTTGTATTTGGGACATATCATTCACTAAACATAAACTAAATTGTGTAATGAGTGATGTGAAAATTGAGCAAGTTTAGTAAACTGCTTGGAGTAACTGTCATGGTCAAGACATGTTGATACAACAGTAGCCAAGATGGGTAGAAGTCTGTACTTTATAAAGCGCTAGTCTGCCTTCTTAACAACACTATTAACAAAGCAGGCCCCTAGTTTTGTTGCACCTGGACTTCTGTTCAGTCGTGTGGTCAGGTGCCACAAAGAGGGACTTAGGAAATGTACAATTGGTTCAGAACAGGGCACCATGGCTAGGCCTTAAATTAACACAGAGAGCTAACATTAACAATATGCATATCAATCTCTCATGGCTCAATGTGGAGCAGAGATTGACTTCATCATGTGTTGACTGTCTGTTAAAACTACTAGCACCCAGCTCGGACACCCATGCATACCCCACAAGACATGCCACCAAAGGTCTCTTCACAGTCCCTAAGTCCAGAACAGACTATGGGAGGTACACAGTACTACGAAGAGCCATGACTACATGGAACTAGTATATTCCACATCAGGTAACTGATGCAAGTAATAGAATCAGATTTTAAAAACTGATACAAATACACGTAATGGAACAGCGTGGACTGTGAAGAGATATACACACACACACACACAGGTACAGACACACGCATACGCACACACACACACACACACAGACACACACACACAGGTACAGACACACGCATACGCACACACACGCACCCTACACACGTACATTGTAATGTTGTTGTCTGGGGGTTTTATACATTTTGTGTTGTAGATATGTAGTGGTGTATTAATGTTATATGATGTACTGTTTTATATTTTGTTTTATGTGTGATGTAAGAGCCTTAATGTGTTTGGACCTTAGGAAGAGTAGCTGCTGCCTTGGCAGGGACCAATGGGATCCCTAATAAATACAAATGGGCCACATATAGCAGGGTCCTCTCCTGGACCTCATTACTGTTGCTCTTCAGTGACTCCGTACAGTGTACCAGGAAGACACAAAAATCGTAGCAACAGCTAATATAAACACTGCGTGTACAAAACATTAAGGACACCTAGACTGACCAGGTGAATCCAGGTGAAAGCTATGATCCCTTGAAGGGGATTTTTAAGCCTTGAGACAATTGAGCCATGGATTGTGTATGTGTGCCATTCAGAGGGTGAATGGGCAAGACACAAGATTGAAGTGCCTTTGAACAGTGTATGGTAGTAGGTGTCAGGCACACCGGTTTGTCTAGAACGGTTTGTCACACTCAACAGTTTCCCGTGTGTATCAAGAACGGTTTGTCACACTCAACAGTTTCCCGTGTGTATCAAGAACGGGTTGTCACACTCAACAGTTTCCCGTGTGTATCAAGAACGGTTTGTCACATCAACAGTTTCCCGTGTGTATCAAGAACGGTCTGTCACACTCAACAGTTTCCCGTGTGTATCAACAACGGTTTGTCACATCAACAGTTTCCTGTGTGTATCAAGAACGGTTTGTCACACTCAACAGTTTCCCATGTGTATCAAGAACGGTCTGTCACATCAACAGTTTCATGTGTGTATCAAGAACGGTTTGTCACATCAACAGTTTCCCGTGTGTATCAAGAACGGTCTGTCACATCAACAGTTTCCCGTGTGTATCAAGAACGGTCTGTCACATCAACAGTTTCCCGTGTTTATCAAGAACGGTCTGTCACATCAACAGTTTCTCGTGTCTATCAAGAACGGTTTGTCACATCAACAGTTTCCCGTGTGTATCAAGAACGGTTTGTCACACTCAACAGTTTCCCGTGTGTATCAAGAACGGTTTGTCACATCAACTGTTTCCTGTGTGTATCAAGAACGGTCTGTCACACTCAACAGTTTCCCGTGTGTATCAAGAACGGTTTGTCACACTCAACAGTTTTCCGTGTGTATCAAGAACGGTTTGTCACATCAACAGTTTCCCGTGTGTATCAAGAACGGTCTGTCACACTCAACAGTTTCCCGTGTGTATAAACAACGGTTTGTCACACTCAACAGTTTCCCGTGTGTATCAAGAACGGTTTGTCACATCAACAGTTTCCCGTGTGTATCAAGAACGGTTTGTCACATCAACAGTTTCCCGTGTGTATCAAGAACGGTTTGTCACACTCAACAGTTTCCCGTGTGTATCAACAACGGTTTGTCACATCAACAGTTTCCCGTGTGTATCAAGAACGGTTTGTCACATCAACAGTTTCCCGTGTGTATCAAGAACGGTTTGTCACATCAACAGTTTCCCGTGTGTATCAACAACGGTTTGTCACATCAACAGTTTCCCGTGTGTATCAATATCGGTTTGTCACACTCAACAGTTTCCCGTGTGTATCAACAACGGTTTGTCACATCAACAGTTTCCCGTGTGTATCAACAACGGTTTGTCACATCAACAGTTTCCCGTGTGTATCAAGAACGGTTTGTCACACTCAACAGTTTCCTGTGTGTATCAAGAACGGTTTGTCACACTCAACAGTTTCCCGTGTGTATCAAGAACGGTTTCTCACATCAACAGTTTCCCGTGTGTATCAAGAATGGTCTGTCACATCAACAGTTTCCCGTGTGTATCAAGAACGGTTTGTCACATCAACAGTTTCCCGTGTGTATCAAGAACGGTTTGTCACATCAACAGTTTCCCGTGTGTATCAAGAACGGTTTGTCACACTCAACAGTTTCCCGTGTGTATCAAGAACGGTTTGTCACACTCAACAGTTTCCCGTGTGTATCAAGAACGGTCTGTCACATCAACAGTTTCCCGTGTGTATCAAGAACGGTCTGTCACATCAACAGTTTCCCGTGTGTATCAAGAACGGTTTGTCACATCAACAGTTTCCCGTGTGTATCAAGAACGGTTTGTCACACTCAACAGTTTCCCGTGTGTATCAAGAACGGTTTGTCACATCAACAGTTTCCCGTGTGTATCAAGAACGGTTTGTCACATCAACAGTTTCCCGTGTGTATCAAGAACGGTTTGTCACACTCAACAGTTTCCCGTGTGTATCAACAACAGTTTGTCACCGTGTATATGTATATTCTGGACTCTGACATTGCTTGTTCTGATATTTCTTAATTTCTTAATTTAAATGTTTTGTGTTTTTGTGTATTATAATGTATTACTGCACTGTTAGGGACATGTGCATTTGTGTGTGGTGTGTGTCCCACCTGAGGTGGTTGCATGTGTGTGTCCCACCTGTGGTGGTTGCATGTGTGTGTCTTTGCATTCACATGTCCATGTATTTTGTGTGGAAGTCATGGCAAGAAAATGTAGTTTGATTGTAGTGCTGTGCAGCTCTTGGTGAATAGTCCACTCCTGGGCCCCTCGCTGGCCCTCCCTACTGCTCTGAAAGGAGACGCGGGGGGAAAAGACCCTACTTAGGTACGCAACACGACAGTGGTGCTCACACAATCAGCATATCAGAGTGGGCCAATTAGTGCCCCAAACACCTCACCAGCCTCCGGCTCCGCTTGGCTCTCAATAGAGCCGTTATGGTCACTCTGCCCCGGGGGAGCACTGAGGTGCAGTGGGCTTTGTGGAAACTGGGGGCCCTGGGGTGCTCTAGAGGAAAAGAATGAAACGGACTCACCTCTCCTGCTGCCTTGCCCCAATTCTAACCTGATCTCCCATCTAGGTGCTGTCCATCTCCCTTTCTCTCTCCCTTTCATCCACCCCCCCATCCTTCCATGCTCTATGTTGTCACTCTCTCCTGCATTCTCCTTCTGGCTCCTGCGTGTACTGTCGGTACTCTGGATTTTCATATAGGAGAAGGAATCTACTTTTAGCATCTACGGCACATTTTGGCATAAAAAGCCAGGATAGGTAAAGTACATCCAAGGTTTTTGACTTAACGCAACATGATTAATTCTGTCTTAATACTCTGTTTCTCCACTGCAGACGAGTCAATAGTAAAAACAAATGTAGGCACAGCTTTAAAGTGTAAGACACATTGTGTGTGTGTGTGTTTCTAAGTGTCTGTGTGTGACGGCGTGCGTCCCAGGGCCCAGTCATGATGATCACTCGGGTTCGTTGGAAGCTTTAAGGCTAAGTCGTTAGATTGGGGAATGGATGGAGTGGAAAATAGGAATCAGGATCCAAGCTGTTCCCTGGTTCCTCCCCATGTTAGCACCACTAACAGTCTGGAAGTCTGATGCCTTCATGCCCAGAGCCTGGTGCCTGCAGCTGAGTAGGAGAGGGACGTGACGGGGCTCTCCCTGAATGGGAGCTGTCACACTTAGCGTTAGCACCATGGCTAACATGTCTCTCCCTAGCTGTCTTTCTGTCTGTTACAGCATATCAGGCCTGATGTTTGCCCCGGCGCTTTCCTCCTCTCTTGCCTTTCTGTGAGATGAAGAAGTGTCAGGGAAGTGATAATGTGGCCTGTCACACGCATACATACAAACACACATATACACACACACATACAAACACACACACACGGACATGTTTCACAAATCATTGTGCCTACTTGAGCTGCCGTCTGTGTGTACAAGAGGTGTGTGGCAGTTGGTGGCTGGCGAACAGTTCTCTGCCTGGGTTGTCTGTTGATGATGTGGATGGTGGATGCATGGAGAGGTCAAGAGGGCATTGCAGTGTTAATCATGGATAGAAGAGAACCTCATTTTAATTTGTGCGACTGATACTTCATCTGGTGCGGAGAGAGAGTCTGAAAGAGGATGTGTTTGTCTGACACTAAGAGTGGAGTGTCTCTCACAGACTCCCCCCCCCCCCAACCCTGCTGTTTCCTCTCTTGCAGCAGAGGGGCACTCCATTATACCCCTACTCAGACAGCTAAAAGCTCTTCCTCTATCCTTCTCTCTCGTTTTCTCTCTCTATCCCTCTTCCTCTCCTTCTGTCTCTATCTCTCTCTCTCCTCTCTCTGTCTCTCCCTCTCTCTATCTCTCCTTCTCGCTCTCCTCAGGTAGGAGATGCTATTTTGAAGCGACCTGTAGCACTAGCAGAATAATCCCCTGGGACACTTGACATTTACCGTAGAAAAGAGGGAGGGAGGGAGTGGGTGGTTGAAAGGGAGGGAGTGAGGGTGAGGGCGGGTGAGAGAGAGGGAGTGAGGGAGGGAGAGGGCGGGTGAGAGAGAGGGAGTGAGGGAGAGGGCGGGTGAGAGAGAGAGAGAGAGAGAGAAAGTGAGGGGGGACTGGGAGGCTAAATGGTCCATGCCCCCCTGGGGGGCTGCGTTTGTGGTGTCCAGGGTGAGCTTTGTCCAGGGCTTTCACTTTGATTAGGGCCGTTTGGGAGGAGAATTCACTTAATGGCTGAGAGAGGGAGAGAGCTACCTGTTATGCCCATGCTGTTCAGATCACAAGAGGTTTCCCTGTAATGCCACTTAATTTTTTGAGATGTGGCGAAGGTAAATGTGTGACCAGTCAAAGAGGGTTTTGTAATGCATCTGGACCTACCATCACCCCAGGGGGATAATGGTGGTGATTGCTGTTGGTTCCCGTCTCGTCCCAAAGTAGCACATGTAAAATAAGTGACATTTAAAAGGCATCGGGATGGTAAGAGATTGTAGAGAGGGGGGACATGGGAGAGAGAGAGGGGAGAAAGGAAGATGCAGGGACTAGTCTTTTCACCTGAATCAGACAGAAATTCCCTGGTTCATCCATCACACACTGCGTCTCTCTCCGGCCTGCGGGCAATGACGGGGACTACCCCCTGATAAGTCCCTGTGTCACAGCAGACCCAAGTAGCTCAGTTTAGTTAACTTCCTCCTGTCTCTTCCTTTTCCCCACCCTTCATCCCTCCCTCTCCCTGGCAGTAAAAGAGAGGAGGCGGGCTGACATTGCTTCTGGGACGTGCTCCAAACGGAGCGTTAAAATCATTTCAGGTTAGATAAAGCTCGGCGTGAGCCTGGAGCATGCCTGGGGACATCACCGCGTTCATCTTCGTTTAGAATTAAGCGGTCACGCAGAGAGGGGGCCTGCAGGCACCCAGGGCCACGGCACACACAAACACAGAGGGAGGACCCGTGTGTGTGTGTGTGTGTGTTGGCCTCAAGGAGAGAGAGCCATGGATGTAGCTAGCAAAATGTATAGTTTGGCCCTTGTCTTTCACTGAGCCACCAACACAGTCCTACTGGGGTGCTGCTGGTAGATTGCGACTATTGTAACAAAATACTTTTTCTATCTGTGTATTTCAGTTGAGTTTGTGAGGATGTCAGAGAATGTGTGAAGGCCTATATTTGGTCATGTTTGCTGTGACGATGGTTTATTCCAACATGTGCAGGAGTCTGTGTGTACTGTACACAGTCTGTCTGTGTTTGTTTTCTATCTCTGTATTGTTTCATTGTGTAATTCTTAACAGGTTGCCCTGTGATCTAAGTCTTGAGGTCTCTAAGCTAGCTTAACCAGGGTTTTGTAAGAGGGAATATCTTTGTAAAATTAGGGATTTCCTCGTGGCCAGGATTTAGCCTAGTGGATGATCCAATGTTTTAGCATTGAGACCACATGGACACCTGTTTTCTCCTCTCTGACTATAGTCTGGCCACCAATCTGAACATGTTAAACCCAGCGACCCATCCTGTCAACGTTACTGTGGAGTGAATTGGAAACCATGCAAATATTCAGATTCACTGGGCATTTTTCAGAGGAGCAATATTGTACTGATTGTGTGTCAATCAAAACAGATGTGTGTGTGGATATATATGCCTGCTGCAATAGTGTGTGTTGTGTGTCTCAATATTCTTAATGCAAAAAAGGTACCAGAAACTGTCAGATTCTGTGTGTGGAGTGGTTACTGGTTACCGTGTGGTTACCGAGTGGTTACCATGGACACCATAACAATGTGGTGTGGTTGTTTCTCTGTGAGAGAGGTGATGATTAGAGATGCTGTTGCTCAGAACAATACTGGCATTTATCTGCTATGAATACAAGTCACATTCCTCTCTCCCCTCTCTTTTCTCTCTCTGTCTCTCTCTATCCCCTCTTCTCCCTATCTCTCCCCATCTCTCCTCCCTTTCTCCTCTCCTGTCTGTTTCCTCTCCCTTGTCTCCGGCCTCTCTTCAGTGAGATGGAAAATCTCTCTCTCATGTTTTAAGCATCAGGGATTGGTGGTGCTGGTGGATGGGAAACAAGAATCCTCATGAATGTCATTTCCTATCGCTCTCCTTCTCGTATCCCCCTCCCTTTCTTTTCCATCCCTGTCTGTTAGTTACCATGAGGGTCATTTAAAAAGCCCAGTGTTATTCTGCCTCACCCTTTATTAGTCTCATGTACTTTCCTTCAGACAGATTATGATATAAATGTATGATTGAAGACTGGGGTTAGACTAGGACAGTTCAGACAGATTATGATTGAAGACAGGGGTTAGACTAGCACAGTTCAGACAGATTATGATTGAGACGGGGGTTAGACTAGGACAGTTCAGACAGATTATGATTGAAGACAGGGGTTAGACTAGGACAGTTCAGACAGATTATGATTGAGACGGGGGTTAGACTAGGACAGTTCAGACAGATTATGATTGAAGACAGGGGTTAAACTAGGACAGTTCAGACAGATTATGATTGAGACGGGGGTTAGACTAGGACAGTTCAGACAGATTATGATTGAGACGGGGTTAGACTAGGACAGTTCAGACAGATTATGATTGAAGACAGGGGTTAAACTAGGACAGTTCAGACAGATTATGATTGAGACGGGGGTTAGACTAGGACAGTTCAGACAGATTATGATTGAGACGGGGGTTAGACTAGGACAGTTCAGACAGATTATGATTGAGACGGGGGTTAGACTAGGACAGTTCAGACAGATTATGATTGAAGACAGGGGTTAAACTAGGACAGTTCAGACAGATTATGATTGAGACGGGGGTTAGACTAGGACAGTTCAGACAGATTATGATTGAGACGGGGGTTAGACTTGGACAGTTCAGACAGATTATGATTGAGACGGGGGTTAGACTAGGACAGTTCAGACAGATTAGGATTGAGACGGGAGTTAGACTAGGACAGTTCAGACAGATTATGATTGAGACGGGGGTTAGACTAGGACAGTTCAGACAGATTATGATTGAAGACAGGGGTTAGACTAGGACAGTTCAGACAGATTATGATTGAAGACAGGGGTTAGACTAGCACAGTTCAGACAGATTATGATTGAAGACAGGGGTTAGACTAGGACAGTTCAGACAGATTATGATTGAAGACAGGGGTTAGACAAGGACAGTTCATATATAATTGTCAGCAGTGTTTCCATGGAATATGTAAACTTGAAAACGGGTTTGGTTACATTTCGTTGGCTGAAGACTGTTGGATACACTGCTGCCGTATGAGTGACGGCATGTTTCCATGGAGACAGAGGGAACGTGTCAGCACTTTGCGCTACCCATGGGAATGCGCCTCACAGGTGTGTTTGGCACACACACGCACGCACACGCACACACACACCTGTCCACATCTATTAGCTCTATGTAACTATTCACACATGTCTGTAATAATGTCATCTCATGGATGGTCATTGGTCAGTCCTTACTTCTGTAGCTATGAATTTGAGAGTTTGTCCAGCCCCATCCCTCAGCTGTTTACCTAAAATTTGGCGGGGTGGGCAATTTGTTATTGATTAAATCTCAGATTGCCTCTTTAACATTATGTATTGTATCTGTTGTTTGCAGGCTTGGTGGTTTATGATCATCTGTTCTGATTGTGATAATGATTCTGAGTGTAGGCCTAACTGCTCCTTGTGACTGAGGCAGGGGACAGACAGACACAGGAGAAGTAGGGATGTGCATCTTTCCCTTTCAAGACATTTCAATATGTACAGGGGGTTGAACAAGTATTTGATACACTGCCGATTTTGCCGATTTTCCTACTTACAAAGCATGTAGAGGTCTGTAATTTTTATCATAGGTTCACTTCAACTGTGAGAGACGGAATATACAACAAAAATCCAGAAAATCAGAAAAGTTGCCTCCTTTGGGAGGTGATCTATTCTTGATACACTCGGGACACTGTTGCGTGTGAAAAACCCAGCAGTGTTGCAGTTCTTGACACAAACCGGTGCACCTGGCATTTACTACCATACCCAATTGAAAGGCACTTAAATCTTTATTTTGCCCATTCTTCTGAATGGCACACAAACACAATCCATGTCTCAAAGCCTTAACAATACCTATTTAAAACAACCAAAACTGTTGCTGATGGTGAACCTGAATAATCAATGTCTCTGGTAGCTTACTTTTATTCTGGTGAAACACCATTTTCAACAGCGCATAGTTTACAATAACCTATTAGTCAAGGGATTCATCCACTCTTTCTCCATCCCACCATCTATTTTCTCCCTCCCTATCTCCCCTTCTCTCCTTTTCTTTCCATCTCTCTCTCCTCCAGCCTCCCTCTCTCCTCCTTAATTGTTTATATGCATTATCATTCCCCAAGTAGACAGTGTTGGGTCCAGGTGACAGACCTGTATTTTGAAAGCCGAGCCTTCCTTAGCCAGAGGAAGGTAAGCAATTTAAGCCCTGGGCTGAGCCCTAATCTTGGGTTGTCAAAAGGAGCCCAGCCATTCTCCCTATGCTAATCAATCAATGACGCCCTGCACCTGTTCATCTGTTCAGCTTAGCAACCAGGCCCCTGCTCTGATATATCTATTAACTTACTGTCAGGGGCCGGGCAGAAGGCTGAGGCCTCCGCGCGCCCAGCGCAGCTAGATGAGATTCCTCCAGCCCTGGCATTTGAAGGCAGATAAGTAAGCTATCAGAACAGCGGATAAATAGCAGAATAAAGATTTGGCGCTGCCCCTGAGAGTGAGGCGACAATGCAGCCGTGGCGAGCCAGATAGCCTCCCTCATTATCCTGCCACACCAGCCCGTAATCCAAAAAGTTGTTTACTGAGAGAGGAGGCAAGTGTTATCTGCGACCGCCACAGTGTTTTCTGTGTGTGTGTGGTGGAGTTTTTTGGGGGGAGGGTTAAAAAAATGCCCTCACGTGCGCAGTTGGGCGAGACCAATTTTTTTTTTTACCCTGTCAGAGGTGTCTTCCCTTTTGTAGGTGTGTGTGTGTGTGTGTGTGTGTGTGTGTGTGTGTGTGTGTGTGTGTGTGTGTACGGTAAATCATTGAAATTACCCTATTCCAATGTAAAATAGATGATGACTGTTTCTCTGTCCTCCCATGTTGTCTCCAGTCAGAGCAGACAAAGAGCTCCTGGCTCTGCCAGACAGAACGGAGATCTCTGGGAATGATCACAGGTTTACTGCTTATAGATGTGTGTATAGTATAGGGTCTTATAGATGTGTGTATAGTATAGGATCTTATAGATGTGTGTATATTATAGGGTCTTAGATGTGTGTATAGTATCTTATAGATGTTTGTATAGTATAGGATCTTATAGATGTGTGTTTAGTATATGGTCTTATAGATGTGTGTGTATAGTATCTTATAGATGTATGTATAGTATAGGATCTTATAGATGTGTGTATAGTATAGGGTCTTATAGATGTGTGTATAGTATAGGGTCTTATAGATGTGTGTGTATAGTATCTTATAGATGTATGTATAGTATAGGATCTTATAGATGTGTGTATATTATAGGGTCTTAGATGTGTGTATAGTATCTTATAGATGTTTGTATAGTATAGGATCTTATAGATGTGTGTTTAGTATATGGTCTTATAGATGTGTGTGTATAGTATCTTATAGATGTATGTATAGTATAGGATCTTATAGATGTGTGTATAGTATAGGGTCTTATAGATGTGTGTATAGTATAGGGTCTTATAGATGTGTGTGTATAGTATCTTATAGATGTATGTATAGTATAGGATCTTATAGATGTATGTATAGTATAGGATCTTATAGATGTGTGTATAGTATAGGATCTTATAGATGTGTGTATAGTATAGGGTCTTATAGATGTGTGTATAGTATAGGATCTTATAGATGTGTGTATAGTATAGGATCTTATAGATGTGTGTATAGTATAGGATCTTATACATGTGTGTATAGTATAGGATCTTATACATGTGTGTAGAGTATAGGATCTTATAGATGTGTGTATAGTATAGGGTCTTATACATGTGTGTATAGTATAGGATCTTATACATGTGTGTATAGTATAGGATCTTATAGATGTGTGTATAGTATAGGGTCTTATAGATGTGTGTATAGTATAGGATCTTATACATGTGTGTATAGTATAGGATCTTATACATGTGTGTATAGTATAGGATCTTATACATGTGTGTATAGTATAGGATCTTATACATGTGTGTATAGTATAGGATCTTATACATGTGTGTATAGTATAGGATCTTATAGATGTGTGTAGTGTAGGATCTTATAGATGTGTGTAGTATAGGATTTTGCTGGTTTTATATTTGTATGTTTTAATGCAGATTGTAACATGATGAGTTAAATGTTGATTGGTGCAATCACTCCTTTTATCTGCTCCTCCCTCTGTCCCAGTCCAAACTAGACAGACACCCTTGTAAACTCTTCCACCCCCCGTACTGCAGTAATCCTGAGGAGCAGTAAACTGGAGGTGTGAGGGGACAGATTGCCAGTTGATCATGCCGAAATGCGCTCTTATCCGTTATTGGATCTGAAATGGAGGAGGCTTAAGAATTATCTGAGTCCTCAGTTAATGTGGAGATCATCTGGAGAAAGCTCCGCCGGGCTGGACTGGGTTGGCCGGATGGTTAGCTGGCTGCTACTGTTACAAACATCGTCTGGGACTGATAACCTGAGAGTGGGGGTGTACGCTCTGATGTCTTTTCCTCCTCTCCCCCTCCTTCTCTCCTCCTCCTCCTCTCCCCCCTCCTCCTCTCCCCCTCCTCCTCTCCCCCTCCTCCTCTCCGCCTCCTCCTCTCCCTCCCTCCCTCTCCCTCCTCCTCCTCTCCCTCCCCCTCCCTCCTCTCCCTCCCTCCCTCCTCTCCTCCTCTCCCTCCTCCCTTCCCCCCTCTCCCCTCCCTCCCCCTCCTCCTCCTCCTCTCCCCTCCTCCTCTCCCTCCTCCCTCCTCCTCCTCCTCTCCCCCTCCTCCTCCTCCTCCTCCTCTCCCTCCTCCTCTCCCCCTCCTCCTCCCTCCTCTCCCCCTCCTCTTCTCCCTCCCCTCTCCTCCCTCCTCCTCCTCCTCCCTCCTCCTCCTCCTCTCCCTCCTCCTCCTCCCTCCTCTCCCTCCTCCTCTCCCCCTCCTCTCTCTCCCTCCTCCCTCCTCCCTCCTCCTCCTCCTCCTTCCTTCTCCTCTCCCTCCTCCTCCTCCTCTCCCTCCTCCTCCTCCTCCCTCCCCTCCTCCTCCCTCCTCCCCTCCTCTCCTCTCCCTCCTTTCCCTCCTCACCTCTCCCTCCTCCTCCTCTCCCCTCCTCCTCTCCCTCCTTTCCCTCCTCCTCCTCTCCTCCTCCCTCTCCCTCCTCCTCCCTCCTCCACCTCTCCCTCCTCCTCCCTCCCTCCTCCTCCTCTCTCCTCCTCCTCCCTCCTCCCTCCTCCTCTCCCTCCTCCTCCCTCCTCCTCCTCTCCCCCTCCTCCTCCTCCCCCTCCTCCTCTCTCCCTCCTCCCTCCTCCTCCTCTCCCTCCTCCTCCTCCTCCTCCTCCTCCTCCTCTCCCCCTCCTCTTCTCCCTCCTCCCTCCTCCTCCTCCTCCCTCCTCCCCTCCCTCCTCCCCTTCTCCCTCCCTTTCCCTCCTCCCTCCCTCCCTCCTCCCTCCCTCTTCTCCCTCCTTTCCCTCCTCCCTCCCTCCTCCTCTCCCCTCCTTCCTCCCTCCTCCTCCTCCTCCCTCTCCCCCCTCCCTCTCCTCTCCCTCCTCCTCCTCTCCCTCCTTTCCCCTCCTCTCCTCCTCCTCCTCTCCCTCCTCCTCCTCCTTTCCCTCCTCCTCCTCTCCCTCCTCCTCCTCCTCCCTCCTCCACCTCCTCCCTCCCCCCTTCCCCCTCCTCCCTCCCTCCTTTCCCTCCTCCTCTCCCTCCTCCCTCCCTCCTCCCTCCTCCCTCCCTCCCCCTCTCTCCCTCCTCCTCCTCCTCTCCCCCTCCTCCTCTCCCTCCTTTCCCTCCTCCTCTCCCTCCTCCTCCTCCTCTCCCTCCTTTCCCTCCTCCAACTCCTCCCTCCTCCCTCTCCCCCTCCTCTTCTCCCTCCTCCTCCTCTCCCCCCCTCCTCTCCCTCCTCTCCCTCCTCTCCCTCCTCCTCCTCTCCCTCCTCCTCCTCCTCTCCCTGTGGCCACATTATATGCCCCATGCTGTGCACTAGCAGGGCTCTACAGTGGGAACATTTTACTTACGTATGCACCTAAATATTTTTCTTTGCAACCTGGAGTTTGTATTGAGGAGCACCAGTGCACCTAGAAAATTAAAGATTCTACCTTGAAATATTTTAATTGTGCTCCTTAATTTCTTTGTGTGCCTACATTTTTCAACTTAGACTTTGTTAAAAAGATCAGCGTAGAGGTCTGACTGGGGGAGCTTGGACAGAGACAAAGGTAATATCTTCTAGAATCTGAACCGCCCGCAGCTTCATAGCAGTGATCCATCTTCCTTTACCCCCAGTGTATAGGGTTAATCATTTCCACTGATGTAAAGCAGCCCATTCTTCTGAGACAAGGGAGCTGGCTAGATTGTAGGACACTGGATAGGTGGGCAGTGTAAGCAATTAATATGGCTGAAATTCCACCGAACTTATCAGAGGAGCTCAGAAGTAGACATACGTGCCTATAGGGGCTGGGGATCATGTGATTAGTGTCGGCCACTCCCGTTGGATTAGCCCGGTGCTGCGCTCCAAAGTTTGTGAGGTCACAAGTTCACCCCAGTCTTACCTCTACCCCCCTGTACACCCTGCTCTGTCCATGTCTGGTAGTGTGGCTTCAATTGGATCTATGGGGATTTGCCAAGTACTAGTAGACAGTAAGAGGATCCCATTACACAGTCAGAGGGAAAGCTGTCTTGATTGCTTGGGGAATCTGTCTGTTGGCACATCCTTAGTTGGGTAAAATACATGGCTCTGGTGTCATCTGGTTACAATGGCTAGTTGCCATGGCTAGCTGGTACAGTGTCCGCTTTACCATTTGTAGACGGGTTAGCCTGTGTGGTAACTGTCTAATAAATCAAATGTGAACAATTATACTGCTTACTAAGCCCAGGCCGACTGACAGAAAGCTGTTCTAGTCCTCAGAACGCCTGTGTGAGAGTGCGTGTGTGTGTCCACCTTCACCTGTGTTTAAGATGTCCTCGTCTTCTCTGGGCCGTTTGTGGAACACATCTACATCAGGCGTGACAATGAGTCCTGTGCCTCTCTATACACTTCAGTAGATTTTGGGTCTAGGCTGTATCCTGACCACAGGGTGGGTGGTGGATGAGCGGATCTTTCCTGGAACCTCTGTGCCACACATAATAGGCTAAGTCCTAGTAATGCCTGTAATTCAGTGATGATCTGCAGTGGGACATGCTGCTGAATGACTTCCTCATATGCTCAGGTCTCCTAATGCATCTTACAGCGTTGGTCATTTAAT
The DNA here is from genome assembly GCF_036934945.1 of Oncorhynchus masou masou. NCBI lineage: Eukaryota > Metazoa > Chordata > Actinopteri > Salmoniformes > Salmonidae > Oncorhynchus > Oncorhynchus masou. Next base: position 19,717,094 of record NC_088242.1, on the reverse strand, counting down.
GCTACACATAAAGAGAGAGAGGTGTTGTGGAGGGGGGTTTGTGGGCCAAACGTGGTGGAGGAAGAGTTTATTCTGCCTACAGGCCAAGCCAAGGCAAACTCAAAACCCCTGCAGCTCCTTTTCTCATCTGGTAATTGAAGGTGAGAAATGATTTCATTATCCTCGGGAAGAGAGTAATCTGGTCTCGCCTCATGATCCGCTCATTTCCCCGAGTGCATCTCGACCTGGAAAACACATGCGCGAACTCACATGCACACGTGCGCAGACACACACACACACACACACACACACACACACACACACACACACACACACACACACACACACACACACACACACACACACACACACACACACACACACACACACACACACACACACACACTAGGGGAGTCTGTGTTCTCTTCCCCCAGGATAGGCTACACACACACTATCCCCTCTACCTATCTCCCACAGCTGTTAGTGTTATTGGAATAAAGGATCAGTCATCAGATTACACATATGCTTTATTAATGTCTCAATCAAAGCTTTTCTACTTGGCTCACTCACACACCACACTGTCCAACCACACACACACCACACTGTCCAACCACACACACACCACACTGTCCAACCACTCACACACCACACTGTCCAACCACTCACACACCACACTGTCCAACCACAAACACACCACACTGTCCAACCACTCACACACCACACTGTCCAACCACTCACACACCACACTGTCCAACCACACACACCACACTGTCCAACCACACACACACCACACTGCCCAACTGTCCAACCACACACACACCACACTGTCCAACCACACTGTCCAACCACAACCACACACACCACACTGTCCAACCACTCACACACCACACTGTCCAACCACTCACACACCACACTGTCCAACCACTCACACACCACACTGTCCAACCACTCACACACCACACTGTCCAACCACACACACACCACACTGTCACACACCACACTGTCCAACCACACTGTCCAACCCACACACCACACTGTCCAACCACACACACACCACACTGTCCAACCACACACACACCACACTGTCCAACCCCACACACCACACTGTCCAACCAACACACACACACCACACTGTCCAACCACACACACACCACACTGTCCAACCACACACACACCACACTGTCCAACCCCACACACACCACACTGTCCAACCCCACACACACCACACTGTCCAACCACACACACACCACACTGTCCAACCCCACACACACCACACTGTCCAACCCCACACACACCACACTGTCCAACCACACACACACACACACCACGCTGTCCAACCCCACACACACCACGCTGTCCAACCACACACACACCACACTGTCCAACCCCACACACCACACTGTCCAACCCCACACACCACACTGTCCAACCACACACACACCACACTGTCCAACCCCACACACCACATTGTCCAACCCCACACACCACACTGTCCAACCCCACTGTCAGGAAGGCCACACTGTTAGTCAAACACTGTCCAACCACTCACATCATGAACCACTCACACAAATGTCCAACCACAGACACACCACACTGTCCAACCAGAGAAAACACTGTCCAAAACACACACCACACTGCTTCACCACACATACACCACACTGTCCAAACACTTTTAAACTGTCCAACCATACAAACCACACTGTCCAACCACACTGTCCAACCACACACCACACTGTCCAACCACTCACACACCACACTGTCACCACGGGTTCATCAGGAGACCAGCAGACTGTACACCCCACTGTCCAACCAGTGAGCACCACACTGTCCAACCACACACCACACTTTTAACCACACAGAGGACCATACTGTCCAAACACGTTTTATCAATACCACATTCCAATTAAATCCTCACTTGTCCAACCACACACACACCACACTGTCCAAACACACACACACCACACTGTGCAACCAGAGACACCCCACTGTCCAACCACTCACACACCACACTGTCCAACCACACAGACCAGGCTGCCTGTCCAACCACACACCACCTTATTCCATACACACACTGCCACACTGTCCAACCACACACACACCACTCTGTCCAACCACACACACACCACTCTGTCCAAACACACACACACCACTCTGTTCGAGAACACATGTCTCTCTCTGCTACCACTCGTGCTGTCCAACCCCACACAACACGCTGTCCAACCACACACACACACACCACGCTGTCCAACCCCACACACACCACACTGTCCAAACACACACACACCCCACTGTCCAACCACACACACACCACACTGTCCAACCACACACACCACACTGTCCAAACACACACACACCACACTGTCCAACCCCACACAAACTGTCCAACCACACACACACAGACACTGTCCAACCACTCACACACCACAGTCCAAGCACTCACACAGCCTGTCCAACCATCAAAGCCACACTGTCCAAGGCTGAAGTTTTATTCAACACCACACTGTCCAACCACTCACACACCACACTGTCCAACCAAGGAACACCACACTGTCCCCACTCTCACACCCACTGTCCAACCACACACACACCACACTGTGTCACACACCACACTGTCCAACCACTCACACACCACACTGTCCAACCACACACACACCACACTGTCCAACCACACACACACCACACTGTCCAACCACACACACCACACTGTCCAACCACACACACGCCACACTGTGCCACACTGTGTGTGTACACACACGCCACACTGTGTGTGTGTCACACACCACACTGTCCAACCATCACACACCACACTTCATGGCACACACTGTACCTAACAGACACCACACTGGTCCAGTGGGTGACACAGCACACTGTCCAGACCACACACACCTCCTGGTGATTATCACACCACACTGGACCACCACACTCTCCACACACACACCACATTTGCCCACACTGTACCAAGTCTAAGGAGCCATAGTCCAACCAGGGGGGACCACACTGATCCACACCACACAACACACACATGCAACCTTGTCCAATCACAGGCACCCCACTGTGGGAGCACTGTGGAACACTGTCCAAAAACACACACACCACACTGTCCACACACACTACACACGACCACACGTGAGGAGACACACTTTACCACACTGTGTTGCCACACTGTTGAAACAGACGGATGACTGTCCAAAGGACACCCCACTGTTGAGGAGTTCTCTGGTGTAGATATACCACACTGTCCAACCACACTGTCCAACCACACACACACCACACTGTCCACACACACACACTGCCACACTGGTCCAACCACAAACACCACATGAACACACCACACTGTCCAAACACACACAACCACATTCCAAAATGACCAGTGTCCAACCCCACACTGTGGTTTTGATGGTGGTGTGGACTGACCAGTGAATAGATAATGCCAGTCAATAGTTGTCCAACCCCACACACCACACTGTCTTCATGTTGTCCTCTGTTGTTTTTCCCACGGTGTCCAATGGCCCTCTGAGGAGGTGAACCCCCACTACTGCCTCAAGAAACGCCACATGTTCAGGTGAGTGGTTCTGGACTGGTCCCTGAACTCTGTCTCCCCAGTCTGTCCCTGTCCAACCCCCAGGCAGGTCCAGCCACAATGCAGAACCAGATTGTGGGCTCAGGCACCACACTGCGTCCAACCCCTGCTGTCCAACCCGGCAGAGAGACTGTCCAGAGAGTTGGAAGGCCACACTGTGTCAAACATGTTTGATTTGAACTGAAAAAGGCAGTACCAGACTACCTTTGATTTCCTGTTTTTACATTCTTAGGCAGGAGGAGAGGAACAGAGGGATATTGTAGCGGCGCTGCGCTGTCAAGGTCAGCTGGACCGCAGACACACAGGGAGGGGAGGAAGGAATATTTGGGTTTTATCAATAGGCATTATTAAATCCCCTTGGCTGTGTGTAATCTTTTTGTGTGTGCCCTGAGAGGTAGAGTTGTGTGTTTGTCAGCCAGGTTGTCACTCTCTGTCTATCTCCCTGTTATCAGAACCACTCTGCTACCTCTCGTCTGCAAGAAAGAACACAGGGGAGGAGGATAAAATAAGAAAAGACTGGACCAAATAGCACACCTGTCACCGCCACACACAAAGAAAGCCCACTGAGGAGCTCATAACAGCAGCACTAAGGGACAGTTTTATTCACACTGTGTTTACTTTTTAATGGACCTTGTTTACTCCAATTACTGCCTTGTGTGTGTGTGGATTTTGTGTCGAGGGGAGAGAGATTCTGTACAGTAACTGTGTGTGGGTGGCAGTAATTGTAAAGAAGTGCATGTGTGTATGTAAGGAAGTGCCTCTAATTGATGGTATTGTCTGTAGTCAGTGTGTGACTCTGTATGGTGTGTGTATCCAGTACACAATGTCAGCAGCACCACTAGGGAACCGTGAGGAACAGCCATCATTACAGACTTAATGTCCCTGCTGCAGATACAAACTCCTATTTCCACCAGGAGATAAAGGACATGAACAATGTTACTGCTTCTTCAAAGACACTGACTGTGGTTTTGATGGTGGTGGTGGGGGAAGATAATGAGTCGGCTGGAGTAGCATTCCAATCAATGGCCCACACACACACACACTTTCAGGTAGTGGAGGAGGTATCCACAGTTCATTAGAGTTACTGCGTTAGCTGTCAGGCAGCAGATGGCTGCCATGTGGTGCTCTAACCTACACCATGTTACCACAGGACCTGCAACCCTAGCCCCCAGTCTAACAACCCTAGCCCTCAGCCAGGTTGTCACAAGTCTAACAACCCTAGCCCCCAGTCTAGCAAGATAGCCCCCAGTCTAACAACCCTTGTCACCCTAGTCTAACAACCCTAGCCCCCAGTCTAGCAACACTAGGGGCCCCCATAAAATAGCCCCCAGTCTAACAACCCTAGCTACCTGTCACAGAACTCCTCAGCCCCTGGAGTCTAACAACCCTAGACCCACCAGACCTTCTTTACTCCAATTACCCTTGGTTGTGGACCCTAGCCCCCAGTCTACACAACTGTGTGTGGGTGGCCTAAGTAAAGAAGTGCAGTCTAAGAACCCTAGCCCCCAGTCTGTGTCAGCCCCCAGTGTGACTCCTGTGCCCCCAGTCTAACAACCCTAGCCCCCAGTCCATCAACCTTAATGTCCCTGCTGCAATACAACCCTATTTCCACCCAGTCACAACAAACTGCCTCTCAAAGACCTGACCCAGTCTAGGGGGGGGAAATCAAACCCTAGCCCCCAGTCTCAGAACCCACACAACAACACTTTCTAAGAGGAGCCCCCAGTCTAGACAACCAGTGTCAGCCCCCAGTCTAACAACCCTAGCCCCCAGTCTAACAACCCTAGCCCCCAGTCTCAGAACCCTAGCCCCCAGTCTAACAACCCTAGCCCCCAGTCTAGCAACACTAGCCCCCAGTCTAACAACCCTAGCCCCCAGTCTAACAACCCTAGCCCCCAGTCTAACAACCCTAGCCCCCAGTCTAACAACCCTAGCCCCCAGTCTAACAACCCTTGCCCCCAGTCTAACAACCCTAGCCCCCAGTCTAACAACCCTAGCCCCCAGTCTAACAACCCTAGCCCCCAGTCTAACAACCCTTGCCCCCAGTCTAACAACCCTAGCCCCCAGTCTAACAACCCTAGCCCCCAGTCTAACAACCCTAGCCCCCAGTCTAACAACCCTAGCCCCCAGTCTCAGAACCCTAGCCCCCAGTCTAACAACCCTAGCCCCCAGTCTAACAACCCTAGCCCCCAGTCTAACAACTCTAGCCCCCAGTCTAACAACCCTAGCCCCCAGTCTCAGAACCCTAGCCCCCAGTCTAACAACCCTAGCCCCCAGTCTAACAACCCTAGCCCCCAGTCTAACAACCCTAGCCCCCAGTCTAACAACCCTAGCCCCCAGTCTAACAACCCTAGCCCCCAGTCTAACAACCCTAGCCCCCAGTCTAACAACCCTAGCCCCCAGTCTAACAACCCTAGCCCCCAGTCTAACAACCCTAGCCCCCAGTCTAACAACCCTAGCCCCCAGTCTAACAACCCTAGCCCCCAGTCTAACAACCCTAGCCCCCAGTCTCACAACCCTAGCCCCCAGTCTCAGAACCCTAGCCCCCAGTCTCAGAACCCTAGCCCCCAGTCTCAGAACCCTAGCCCCCAGTCTCAGAACCCTAGCCCCCAGTCTCAGAACCCTAGCCCCCAGTCTCAGAACCCTAGCCCCCAGTCTCAGAACCCTAGCCCCCAGTCTCAGAACCCTAGCCCCCAGTCTCTAGCCCCAGCTCCTGACAGCCCCCTCCTATACACTATCCACGCCCCCGCTTGTGGTCACTACGTCTTCCTTCCTTCCTTCTCCTTTCCATGTCTTCAGCCAGTTAAACATGACTCAGAACCCTAGCCCCCTCTCTCTCTCTCTCTCTCTCCCCCTGTCTTCCCTCTCTCCCTCTGAACCCTAGCCCCAGTCAGCCCCCAGTCTCAGAACCCTAGCCCCCAGTCTCAGAACCCTCCCTCAGTCTCTCTCTCCCTCAGTCTCTCTCTCTCTCTCAGTCTCAGAACCCTAGCCCCCAGTCTCTAGCCCCAGCTCTCTCCCTCTGTCATCATCCACGCCCCGCTGTGGTCTCTCTCTCTTCTTCTCTCTCTCTCCATGTCTTCTCTTCTCTCTCTCTCTCTCTCTCTCTCCCCCTGTCTTCCCTCTCTCCCTCTGTCATCACTCTCTCTCTCTCTCTCTGTCTTCACCTCTCAATTCAATTCAATTCAAGGGCTTTATTGGCATGGGAAACATGTGTTAACATTGCCAAAGCAAGGGAGGTAGATAATATATAAAGTGAATATATAAAGTGAAATAAACAATAAAAATTTAAAATTAACAGTAAACATCACACATACAGAAGTTTCAAAACAATAAAGACATTACAAATCTTCATATTATATATATACAGTGTTTTTACAATGTACAAATGGTTAAAGGACACAAGATAAAATAAATAAGCATGAAAATGGGTTGTATTTACAATGGTGTTTGTTCTTCACTGGTTGCCCTTTTCTCGTGGCAACAGGTCACAAATCTTGCTGCTGTGATGGCACACTGTGGAATTTCACCCAGTAGATATGGGAGTTTTTCAAAATTGGATTTGTTTTCGAATTCTTTGTGGATCTGTGTAATCTGAGGGAAATATGTCTCTCTAATATGGTCATACATTGGGCAGGAGGTTAGGAAGTGCAGCTCAGTTTCCACCTCATTTTGTGGGCAGTGAGCACATAGCCTGTCTTCTCTTGAGAGCCATGTCTGCCTACGGCAGCCTTTCTCAATAGCAAGGCTATGCTCACTGAGTCTGTACATAGTCAAAGCTTTCCTTAATTTTGGGTCAGTCACAGTGGTCAGGTATTCTGCCGCTGTGTACTCTCTGTGTAGGGCCAAATAGCATTCTAGTTTGCTCTGTTTTTTTGTTAATTCTTTCCAATGTGTCAAGTAATTATCTTTTTGTTTTCTCATGATTTGGTTGGGTCTAATTGTGCTGTTGTCCTGGGGCTCTGTAGGGTGTGTTTGTGTTTGTGACCAGAGCCCCAGGACCAGCTTGCTTAGGGGACTCTTCTCCAGGTTCATCTCTCTGTAGGTGATGGCTTTGTTATGGAAGGTTTGGGAATCGCTTCCTTTTAGGTGGTTATAGAATTTAACAGCTCTTTTCTGGATTTTGATAATTAGTGGGTATCGGCCTAATTCTGCTCTACATGCATTATTTGGTGTTCTACGTTGTACATGGAGGATATTTTTGCAGAATTCTGTGTGCAGAGTCTCAATTTGGTCTTTGTCCCATTTTGTGAAGTCTTGGTTGGTGAGCGGACCCCAGACCTCACAACCATAAAGGGCAATGGGCTCTATGACTGATTCAAGTATTTTTAGCCAGATCCTAATTGGTATGTTGAAATTTATGTTCCTTTTGATGGCATAGAATGCCCTTCTTGCCTTGTCTCTCAGATCGTTCACAGCTTTGTGGAAGTTACCTGTGGCGCTGATGTTTAGGCCAAGGTATGTATAGTTTTTTGTGTGCTCTAGGGCAGCAGTGTCTAGATGGAATTTGTATTTGTGGTCCTGGTGACTGGGCTTAAGCTGCATCTCTCTCTCTCTCTCTCTCTCTCTCTCTGTCTTCACCTCTCTCTCTCTCTGTCTTCACCTCTCGCTCTCTGTGTCTCTCTGTGTCTTCACCTCTCTCTCTCTCTCAAATTCAAATTCAAATTCAAGCATTGTGTCAATATTGCCAAAGCAACAATGTATACAATATACATTGTAACAACATTATAAATTATAGCAAATAATAATATAAAATGGTAGTAAATAATAATACAAAATTAAATACAAAAATAATAACAATAAAATGGTAACAGTTAATCGTAGAAATGTAATAAATATAAAATCTAATTATGTTAGATTAAACTAAATTAAACTATAACTAACTTATAACTAAATAACGGTCATCTTCTTCTTTATTTCATATCAGTACTACAACTACAATCATCATTACTACGACTACTACTACCATCACTAAACTGTTATCACTACCATTACCACCCATATTTGGAATGATAAACATTAATAATTATAGTAATAACAATAATCGTAATAATAAGTAAGTTACTGTTTACTATGCAGATGTTATTATTCAGTGTCCCTCAGGCTATGGCAGGAAAATACATATTTGGCTGCAAGAGGAGCCATCCTTCGCCCATGAGTATTCTTAGTTTTTCCTCTGGGTTCAATTTGTAAAAATGTGAAATATATGTAGTCATTTCTGTGAATAATGAATCTCTTTGTGAAGAATATTTATCACAGTATCACAGTAGCCATGTCTTTTTATGTCTGCCGGTTTCTATTGCCAATCGGTGGTCACTCAGCCTGTACTTGGTAAGGATCTGTCTCTGCTTCGTATCTCTGACAGAGGAGAGATAATCAGCCAATTCATATTCTCTGTTTAGGGTCAGATAGCAATTTAGTTGGCTTTGGGATTTTGTTTAGTTTTTCCAGTATTGTAAATATGATTCCTTTGATTGGTTCATGATTTTGCTTATTGGAATTCTTTCTTTTGAAGCAGTGCTGGTGTCAGCTTGGTTGGTGAGGTCCAACACCAGCTGACTGAGAGGGCTCGTTTCTGGGCTCAGCTCTTGGGTTTGAAGTGCTTTAAATTGCAGACTCGAATTTGGACTTGAATGTAGATGTAGCCAAAAATTTTTATGATCTTTTCTGTATTTTCATTATTACTGGAAAGCGGCACAATTCTGCCCTACATGCATTAGTTGGTGTATTTCTCTGGACTTGTAGGATTTTCCGACAGAATTCTGCATGTAGGGCTTCAATTGGATGTCTGTCCCACAATTTAAAATCCAGTTTATTGAGTGGCTCCCAAACCTCACTTCCATAAAAAGCTATTGATAGGATTACACTGTCAAATATTTTAGTCCAAATTCTAATTGGGATGTTGATTTTGAATAATTTCATTTTTATTGCATACATTGCTCTGCGGGCTTTTTCTTTGAGTGCATTCACTGCCATATTCAAGTTTCCCGATGCAGATATGGTCAGCCCAAGGTAGGTGTAATTTTTTGTGTGTTCAATTAAGGTGTTGTTTAGGGTGAATTTACATTTGTGTTTCTGACATCTGTTTTTTGGGGGAAATCATGATTTTAGTTTTTGGGAAATTTACTGCCAGGGCCAAATTATGGTAATATTGCTCCAGAATATTAATGTTTTGTTGAAGACCTTCTTTGGTTGGTGATAGAAGTACCAAGTCATCAGCACATAGCAGGTATTTCACCTCTGTGTCAAATAGTGTGAGTCCTGGGACTGGAGATTGGTCCAACATGTCTGCTAATTCATTGATATAAATGTTGAAAAGATTTGGACTCAAATTGCAGCCTTGTCTCACACCTCGACATTGTGAAAAAAAATTATGTTCTTTGGTTTTTGATTTTTATTGCACACTTGTTTTCTGTGTACATACATTTTATTAAGTCATATACCTTACACCAAGCCCACTTTGTAGAATTTTGTAGAATAGCCCTTCGTGCCAAATCGAATCAAATGCTTTTTTAAAGTCAATAAAGCAAGCAAAGATTTTGTCAATAGTGTGATGGTGTTTATTAATTAGTGTGTGTAAGGTGTATATATGGTCCTCAGTAGTGAGATGGTGTTTATTTTTGGTGGACGTGTTTATTAATTAGTGTGTGTAAGGTGTATATATGGTCAGTAGTGAGATGGTGTTTATTAATTAGTGTGTGTAAAGGTGTATATATGGTCAGTAGTGTGATGGTGTTTATTAATTAGTGTGTGTAAGGTGTATATATGGTCAGTAGTGAGGTGTTTATTAATTAGTGTTTATTAATTAGTGTGTGTAAGGTGTATATATGGTCAGTAGTGAGGTGGTGTTTATTAATTAGTGTGTGTAAGGTGTATATATGGTCAATAGTGCGATGGTTAGGAACAAAGTCCAATTTGACATTTATGGTCAGTAGTGAGGTGGTGTTTATTAATTAGTGTGTAAGGTGTTTACAGTAGTGAGATGGTGTTTATTAATTAGTGTGTGTAAGGTTTTTTGGTCAGTTGAAGAAAGGTTTCAGTAGTGCGATGGTTCAATTTGAATTCAAAATGCTACAGAAAATATTTCCCAAGTTACTGTTTACGCAAATTCCCCTGTAATTATTGGGGTCTGATTTGTCTCCACTTTTGTAGATAGGGGAGATGAGCCCCTGGTTCCAGACATCAGGGAAGCAGCCAGAAGTTAACACCATGTTGAACAATTTAAGCACAGCATTTTGCAACTCAGGTGTGCTGTTTTTCAGCATTTCATTTCTGATGTTGTCTAGACCACAAGCCTTCTTTGATTTAATAGATTTGAGCTTTAAATTTAGTTCTTGTTGGGTTATTGGGTAATTTAATGGATTTTGGTTGTTTTTAATGACTGATTCAAGGATGTTCAATTTTTCTTTAATTTCTAATTGGTTCTTTTGTAAGTCTTTTTGTGGGATGTTTTTGTATAGATTATCAAAATAAGTTTTCCAAATTCCTACATCTTGCATGGCAAATTTTTGTGGCTTTGTTGTGCTTAAATTGTTCCACATGTCCCAGAACTGATTTTGGTCAATTGCGTTTTCAATTTCATCAAGTGTCTTGTTGGTATAATTCAATTTCTTGCATTTTAGTGTTTGTTTATACTGTTTCAGAGTTTCAAAGTATTCATATCGTAGCTCTGGGTTGTTTTTCTGCTTATGTTTTTTATTTGACATTTGTCTCAGGTGTTTTCTAATTGTTTTACATTCATTATCAAACCATTCGTCAGAAACATTTAGATTTTTGCTTCTGATGTTGCTTTGCTTTGGTTTTCTCAAATTTGCTTTCGATGCTGCTTTTTGGAATATGCAGTTGATGTTTTGGGTAGCTGAATTGACACCATCTTTATTGTTTTGGTACCATGAGTTATTGAAAAACTGTATAGAGTTCATCATTTCATTTGAGTTCAATGTTTCAATGAATGTCTCTGCACTGTTTGGAGCCCATCTGTACGATTGGTTTATGTTGTAGAGTTTATTGGGCTGTTTTTTAATGAATATTGCCAGTTAATTTCTTCAGAAACACGTTGATCTGACTGTGATCTGACAATGGTGTCTGGTCTGACAGTGAATGCACTAATGGAGGAGGGGTCAATGTCAGTGATGGCATAATCGACTACACTTGTCCCAAGAGCTGAGCAGTAAGTAAACTGACCTAAAGAGTCCCCTCTGATTCTACCATTAAGCATGTACAGGCCTAAGGCTCGACAGAGATGTACTAACTATTTTCCATTTTTGTTCAGTATTTGGTCAGGACTGTTTCTATTATTTATAATAGGGCTACTGTACAAGGAGGGGTGTCCAAATATGTGGTGGTTACCTCCCGCATCAGTGTAGTCAGGCTCAGAACCTGTTCTTGCGTTGAAATCTCCACAAAGAAGCACTTTACCCTGAGCCTGAAATGTAATGATTTCTGTCTGGAGATTGTTTTAGCCGAATGTGAGTGGTACCTTTTTTCATTTCATTCAGTGCTAAGTCCTGCTTATGCCAAATGATGATTCCACCTGAGTCTCGGCCCCGTTTAACATTTTTATGTTTGATTGATGGTAGTAAACTTTCTTTATAGCCCGAGGGACACTGAGCATCTATGTCTCACGACACCATGTCTCCAGTAGGATTATGATGTCCTGTCCCTTGATGTTTTTAAGCAATTCTGGATTTGTTGTTTTATAACCAAAATGTGAAGAGTATAGGCCCTGGATAATCCAAGAGCTGATGGTTATTGATCTCATTTATAATAAGTGATATTCACTGGTTTGAGTAAAGTACATCGGGGAAAAAAATATATACTATATATATAAAAACACACATGCATACATATACACATACATATGCATATACATATATATACACATACTTACACACACACACACACACACACACACACATACATAAGTACGTACATACGTATATATATACATATATATACTTATATACCTGGTGTCTAGGGAATAATCTTTCCTGGACTAAGAATTTACCATTTGAATCAATTAGGATTGCAGTTGTGGGTGATTGTCTGGGTGGAGCAGACTGGGATGCTGGTATTCTGACCTGGGCTGGAGCAGACTCTCTCTCTGCCTTCACCTCTCTCTCTCTCTCTCTCTCTTCTTCACCTCTCTCTATCTCTCTAGCTCTGTCTTCACCTCTCTCTCTCTCTCTCTCTCTGTCTTCACCTCTCTCTCTCTCTGTCTTCACCTCTCTCTCTCTCTGTGTCTTCACCTCTCTCTCTCTCTCTCTCTCTGTCTTCACCTCTCTCGCGCTCTCTCTCTCTCTGTCTTCACCTCTCTCTCTCTCTCTCTCTCTCTCTCTCTGTCTTCACCTCTCTCGCTCTCTCTCTCTCTCTCTGTCTTCACCTCTCTCTCGCTCTCTCTGTCTTCACCTCTCTCTCTTTTCTCTCTCTCTCTGTCTTCACCTCTCTCTCTCTCTCTCTCTCTCTGTCTTCACCTCTCTCTCGCTCTCTCTCTCTCTCTTTCTCTCTCTGTCTTCACCTCTCTCTCTCTCTTTCTCTGTCTTCACCTCTTACTCTCTCTCTGTCTCTTCACCTCTCTTACTCTCTCTCTGTCTTCACCTCTCTCTCTCTCTCTCTCTCTCTCTCTGTCTTCACCTCTCTCTCTCTCTGTCGTCACCTCTCTCTCTCTGTCATCATCTCTCTCTCTGTCTTCACCTCTCTCGCTCTCTCTGTCTTCACCTCTCTCTCTCTCTCTCTGTCTTCACCTCTCTTACTCTCTCTCTGTCTCTTCACCTCTCTTACTCTCTCTGTCTTCACCTCTCTCTCGCTCTCTCTCTCTCTCTGTCTTCACCTCTCTCTCTCTCTGTGTCTTCACCTCTCTCTGTCTTCACCTCTCTCTCTCTCGGTCTTCACCACTCTCTCTCTCTCTGTCTTAACCTCTCTCTCTCTCTCTGTGTCTTCACCTCTCTCTCTTTCTCTCTGTCTCTGTCTCTGTCTTCACCTCTCTTTGTCTTCACCTCTCTCTCTCTGTCTTCACCTCTCTCTCTCTCTCTTCACCTCTCTCTCTCTCTCTCTCTCTCTCTGTCTTCACCTCTCTCTCTGTCTTCACCTCTCTCTCGCTCTCTCTTTCTCTCTGTCTTCACCTCTCTCGCTCTCTCTCTCTCTCTGTCTTCACCTCTCTCGCTCTCTCTGTCTTCACCTCTCTCTCTCTCTCTCTCTCTCTCTCTCTCTGTCTTCTTCTCTCTCTCGCTCTCTCTCTCTGTCTTCACTCTCTCTCACTCTCTCTGTCTTCACCTCTCTCTCTCTCTTTCTCTCTCTCTCTTTACCGCTCTCTCTCTCTGTCTTCACTTCTCTCTCTGTCTTCACCTCTCTCTCTCTCTCTCTCTCTCTGTCTTCACCTCTCTCTCTCTCTCTGTCATCGTCTCTCTCTCTGTCTTCACCTCTCTCTCTCTCTCTCTCTGTCTTCACCTCTCTCTCTCTGTCTTCACCTCTCTCTCTGTCTTCACCCCTCTCTCTCTGTCTTCACCCCTCTCTCTGTCTTCACCCCCTCTCTCTCTGTCTTCACCTCTCTCTCTCTGTCTTCACCTCTCTCTCTGTCTCTTCACCTCTCTCTCTCTCTGTCTTCACCCCTCTCTCTCTCTGTCTTCACCCTCTCTCTCTCTGTCTTCACCTCTCTCTCTCTCTGTCTTCACCTCTCTCTCTCTCTCTGTCTTCAACTCTTTCTTTCTGTCTTCCTCTCTCTCTCTCTCCAATTCTCTCTCTGTCTTCACTCTCTCTCTCTCTCTCTCTCTCTCTCTGTCTTCACCTCTCTTTCTCTCTCTGTCTTCACCTCTCTCTCTCTCTCTTTCTCTCTCTCGCTCTGTCTTCACCTCTCTCTCTCTCTTTCTCTCTCTGTCTTTACTCTCTCTCACTCTCTCTGTCTTCACCTCTCTTTCTCTCTCTCTCTCTCTGTCTTCACCTCTCTCTCTCTCTCTCTCTCTCTCTGTCTTCACCTCTCTCTCGCTCTCTCTCTCTCTCTTTCTCTCTCTGTCTTCACCTCTCTCTCTCTCTTTCTCTGTCTTCACCTCTTACTCTCTCTCTGTCTCTTCACCTCTCTTACTCTCTCTCTGTCTTCACCTCTCTCTCGCTCTCTCTCTCTCTCTCTCTCTGTCTTCACCTCTCTCTCTCTGTCGTCACTCTCTCTCTCTGTCATCATCTCTCTCTCTGTCTTCACCTCTCTCTCGCTCTCTCTCTGTCTTCACCTCTCTCTCTCTCTCTCTGTCTTCACCTCTCTTACTCTCTCTCTGTCTCTTCACCTCTCTTACTCTCTCTGTCTTCACCTCTCTCGCTCTCTCTCTCTCTCTCTCTCTGTCTTCACCTCTCTCTCTCTGTGTCTTCACCTCTCTCTGTCTTCACCTCTCTCTCTCTCGGTCTTCACCACTCTCTCTCTCTGTCTTAACCTCTCTCTCTCTCTGTGTCTTCACTCTCTCTCTCTTTCTCTCTGTCTCTGTCTCTGTCTTCACCTCTCTCTTTGTCTTCACCTCTCTCTCTCTCTGTCTTCACCTCTCTCTCTCTCTCTCACACTCTCTCTCTCTCTCTCTCTCTCTCTGTCTTCACCTCTCTCTCTCTGTCTTCACCTCTCTCTCGCTCTCTCTTTCTCTCTGTCTTCACTCTCTCTCGCTCTCTCTCTCTCTGTCTTCACCTCTCTCGCTCTCTCTGTCTTCACCTCTCTCTCTCTCTTTCTCTCTCTCTCTCTCTGTCTTCACCTCTCTCTCGCTCTCTCTCTCTGTCTTCACCTCTCTCTCACTCTCTCTGTCTTCACCTCTCTCTCTCTCTTTCTCTCTCTTTACCGCTCTCTCTCTCTGTCTTCACTTCTCTCTCTGTCTTCACCTCTCTCTCTCTCTCTCTCTCTCTGTCTTCTTCACCTCTCTCTCTCTGTCATCGTCTCTCTCTCTGTCTTCACCTCTCTCTCTCTCTCTCTGTCTTCACCTCTCTCTCTCTCTGTCTTCACCTCTCTCTCTCTGTCTTCACCCCCTCTCTCTCTGTCTTCCCCCTCTCTGTCTTCACCCCTCTCTCTCTGTCTTCACTCTCTCTCTCTCTCTGTCTTTCTCTCTCTCTCTCTGTCTTCACCTCTCTCTCTCTGTCTTCACCCCTCTCTCTCTCTGTCTTCACCCCTCTCTCTCTGTCTTCACCTCTCTCTCTCTGTCTTCACTCTCTCTCTCTCTCTGTCTTCAACTCTTTCTTTCTGTCTTCCTCTCTCTCTCTCTCTCCAATTTCTCTCTGTCTTCACCTCTCTCTCTCTCTCTCTCTCTCTCTCTCTGTCTTCACCTCTTTCTCTCTGTCTTCACCTCTCTCTCTCTCTTTCTCTCTCTCGCTCTGTCTTCACCTCTCTCTCTTCTCTCTCTGTCTTTACCTCTCTCTCACTCTCTCTGTCTTCACCTCTTTTCTCTCTCTCTCTCTGTCTTCACCACTCTCTCTCTCTCTCTCTCTGTCTTCACTTTCTCTCTCTCTGTCTTCACCTTTCTCTCTCTCTCTCTCTCTCTCTCTCTCTCTCTGTCTTTCTCTCTCTCTCTGTCTTCACCTCTCTCTCTCTGTCTTCTCCTCTCTCTCTGTCTTCACCTCTCTTACTCTCTCTCTGTCTTCACCTCTCTTACTCTCTCTCTGTCTCTTCACTCTCTCTCTCTCTCTGTCTTCACCTCTCTCTCTGTCTTCACCTCTCTCTGTCTTCACCTCTCTCTCTCTGTCTTCACCACTCTCTCTCTGTCTCTGTCTTCACTCTCTCTCTCTCTCTCTCTCTCTCTGTGTCTTCACCTCTCTCTCTCTTCTCTCTGTCTCTGTCTTCACCCCCTCTCTCTCTCTGTCTTCACCCCTCTCTCTCTGTCTTCACTCTCTCTCTCTGTCTTCACCTTTCTCTCTCTCTCTCTCTCTCTGTCTTCAACTCTTTCTCTCTGTCTTCACCTCTCTCTCTCTCTCTGTCTTCAATTCTCTCTCACTGTCATCAAATCTCTCTCTCTGTCTTCAACTCTCTCTCTCTGTCTTCACCTCTCTCTCTCTGTCTTCACCCCTCTCTCTCTCTGTCTTCACCTCTCTTTCTCTCTGTCTTCAATTCTCTCTCTGTCTTCACCTCTCTCTCTCTCTCTTACTCTGTCTTCACCTCTCTCTCTCTCTCTGTCTTCACCTCTCTCTCTCTCTCTCTCTGTCTTCTCTCTCTCTCTCTCTCTCTCTCGCTCTCTCTCTCTCTGTCTTCACCTCTCTCTCGCTCTCTCTCTCTCTCTCTGTCTTCACCTCTCTCTCTCTCTTTCAAATTCAAATTCAAGCTGCTTTATTGGCATGAAAAACATTGTGTCAATATTGCCAAAGCAACAATGTATACAATATACATTGTAACAAAATTCTAAATGATAGCAAATAATAATAATTACAGTAATAACAATAATAGCAATAACAATTAAGTTACTGCTTACTATGCAGATGTTATTATTCAGTGTCCCTCAGGCTATGGCAGGAAAATACATATTTGGCTGCAAGAGGAGCCATTGCTCCTTCGCCCATGAGTATTCTTAGTTTTTCCTCTGGGTTCAATTTGTAAAAATTTGGAATATGTTTAGTAATTTCTGTGAATAATGAATCTCTTTGTGAGGAATATTTATCACAGTAAAGGAGAAAGTGCATCTCTGTCTCTACCTCCCCTGTTATGCAGTGACCACATACACGCTCCTCTTTGGGTAGCCATGTCTTTTTTATGTCTGCCGGTTTCTATTGCCAATCGGTGGTCACTCAGCCTGTACTTGGTAAGGATCTGTCTCTGCTTCGTATCTCTGACAGAGTAGAGATAATCAGCCAATTCATATTCCCTGTTTAGGGTCAGATAGCAATTTAGTCGGCTTTGGGATTTTGTTTCATTTTTCCAATGTTGTAAATATGATTCCTTTGATTGGTTCATGATTTTGCTTATTGGAATTCTTTCTTTTGAAGCAGTGCTGGTGTCAGCTTGGTTGGTGAGGTCCAACACCAGCTGACTAAGAGGGCTCGTTTCTGGGCTCAGCTCTTGGGTTTGAAGTGATTTAAATTGCAGACTTGAATTTGGACTTGAATTCAGATGTAGCCAAACCTTTAATGATCTTTTCTGTATTTTCATTATTACTGGAAAACGGCCCAATTCTGCCCTACATGCATTAGTTGGTGTATTTCTCTGGACTTGTAGGATTTTCCGACAGAATTCTGCATGTAGGGCTTCAATTGGATGTTTGTCCCACATTTTAAAGTCCAGTTTATTGAGTGGCCCCCAAACCTCACTTCCATAAAGAGCTATTGGTAGGATTACACTGTCAAATATTTTAGTCCAAATTCTAATTGGGATGTTGATTTTGAATAATTTCATTTTTATTGCATACATTGCTCTGCTGGCTTTTTCTTTGAGTGCATTCACTGCCATATTAAAGTTTCCCGATGCAGATATGGTCAGACCAAGATAGGTGTAATTTTTTGTGTGTTCAATTAAGGTGTTGTTCAGGGTGAATTTATATTTGTGTTTCTGACATCTGTTTTTTTTTTTTTGGAAAATCATGATTTTAGTTTTTTTTGAAATTTACTGCCAGGGCCCAATTATGGCAATATTGCTCCAGAATATTAATTTTCTGTTGAAGACCTTCTTTGGTTGGTGATAGAAGTACCACGTCATCAGCATATAGCAGGTATTTCACCTCTGTGTCAAATAGTGTGAGTCCTGGGGCTGGAGATTGGTCCAACATGTCTGTTAATTCATTGATATAAATGTTGAAAAGATTTGGACTCAAACTGCAGCCTTGTCTCACACCTCGACATTGTGAAAAAAATTCTGTTCTTTGATTTTTGATTTTTATTGCACACTTTCTTTCTCTCTCTCTCTCTCTCTGTCTTCACCTCTCTCTCACTCACTCTCTCTCTGTCTTCACCTCTCTCTCACTCTCTCTGTCTTCACCTCTCTCTTCTCTCTCTCTCTGTCTTTACCGCTCTCTCTCTCTCTGTCTTCACTTCTCTCTCTGTCTTCACCTCTCTCTCTCTCTCTCTCTCTCTGTCTTCACTTCTCTCTCTGTCTTCACTCTCTCTCTCTCTCTCTCTGTCATCTCTCTCTCTCTCTCTGTCTTCACCTCTCTCTCTCTCTCTGTCTTCACCTCTCTCTCTCTGTCTTCACCTCTCTCTCTCTGTCTTCACCCCTCTCTCTCTGTCTTCACCCCTCTCTCTCTCTGTCTTCACCCCTCTCTCTCTCTGTCTTCACCTCTCTCTCTCTGTCTTCACCTCTCTCTCTCTCTCTGTCTTGTCTTCTCTCTCTCTCTGTCTTCACCCCCCTCTCTCTCTCTGTCTTCACCCCTCTCTCTCTCTGTCTTCACCTCTCTCTCTCTCTGTCTTCACCTCTCTCTCTCTGTCTTCTTCTCTCTCTCTCTGTCTTCCTCTCTCTCTCTCCAATTCTCTCTCTGTCTTCACCTCTCTCTCTGTCTTCACCCCTCTCTCTCTCTGTCTTCACCCCTCTCTCTCTCTGTCTTCACTCTCTCTCTCTCTCTGTCTTCACTCTCTTTCTCTCTCGGTCTTCACCTCTCTCTCTCTCTCTCTCTCTCGCTCTGTCTTCACCTCTCTCTCTCTGTCTTTACCTCTCTCTCACTCTCTCTGTCTTCACCTCTCTCTCTCTCTCTGTCTTCACCACTCTCTCTCTCTCTCTGTCTTCACTTCTCTCTCTCTCTGTCTTCACCTCTCTCTCTCTCTCTCTCTGTCATCATCTCTCTCTGTCTTCACCTCTCTCTCTCTCTCTGTCTTCACCTCTCTACTCTCTCTCTGTCTTCACCTCTCTTACTCTCTCTCTGTCTCTTCACCTCTCTCTCTGTCTTCACCTCTCTCTATGTCTTCACCTCTCTCTGTCTTCACCTCTCTCTCTCTCTCTCTCTCTGTGTCTTCACCTCTCTCTCTTTCTCTCTGTCTCTGTCTTCACCTCTCTCTCTCTTCGTCTTCACCTCTCTCTCTCTGTCTTCACCTCTCTGTCTTCACCTCTCTCTCTCTCTGTCTTCACCCCTCTCTCTCTCTGTCTTCACCCCTCTCTCTCTGTCTTCACCCTCTCTCTCTCTGTCTTCACCTTTCTCTCTCTCTCTCTCTCTCTGTCTTCAACTCTTTCTCTCTGTCTTCACCTCTCTCTCTCTCTCTCTCTGTCTTCAATTCTCTCTCACTGTCATCAAATCTCTCTCACTGTCTTCAAATCTCTCTCTCTGTCTTCACTCTCTCTCTCTGTCTTCACCTCTCTCTCTCTCTCTCTCTCTGTCTTCACCTCTCTCTCTCTCTCTCTGTCTTCACTCTCACTCTCTCGGTGTCTTCACCTCTCGCTCTCTCTGTCTCTCTCTCTGTCTTCACCTCCCTCTCTCTCAATTCACTTCTCTCTCTCTCTCTCTCTCTCTCTCTCTGTCTTCACCTCTCTCTATCTGTGTCTTCAAACATCTGTCTTAAATTCTCTCTCTTCACCCAGTAAAATATATCACTGTCTTCACCTCTCTCAATCTCTGTCTTCAAATCTTCAAATTCTCGTAAACGGTCTTCACCTCAGTCTCTCTTTCTCTGTCTTTTCTCTAAATCTCTCTCTCTCTGTCTTCACCTCTCTCTCTATGTCTTCACCTCTCTCTGTCTTCACTCTCTCTCTCTCTCTGTGTCTTTTTCTCTCTTTCTCTCTGTCTCTGTCTTCAAATCTTAAAGGACACAAGATAAAATAAATAAGCATGAAAATGGGTTTATTTACAATGGTGTTTGTTCTTCTCTGTCTTCACCCCCTTTTCTCTGTCAGGTCACAAATCTTCTCTGTCTGTGATGGCACACTGTGGAATTTCACCCAGTAGATATCTCTCTCTTTTCAACTCTTTCTGTCTGTTTTCAATTCTTTGTGGATCTGTGTAATCTGAGGGAAATATGTCTCTCATATGTCATACATTGGGCTCTGTCTTCAGCTCAGTTTCCTCTCATTTTGTCTCTCTCTCTGTCTTCACCATGTCTGCCACTCTCAATAGCAAGGTGTCTTCTGTACCTCAAAGCTTTCCTCTCTGTCTCTGTGTAGGGTATTCTTCACCTCTCTCTCTCTCTCTCTGTCTCTGTCTCTGTCTTCACCTCTCTCTCATCTCTCTCTCTGTCTTCAATCTGTCTTCTCTCTCTCTTTTCTCTTCTCTCAATGTGTCAAGTAATTATCTTTTTCTCTCTTTTTCTCATGATTTGGTTGGGTCTAATTGTGCTGTTGTCCTGGGGCTCTGTAGGGTGTGTTTGTGTCTGTGACCAGAGCCCCAGGACCAGCTTGCTTAGGGGACTCTTCTCCAGGTTCATCTCTCTGTAGGTGATGGCTTTGTTATGGAAGGTTTCACCTTCCTTCTAGGTGGTTATAGAATTTAACAGCTCTTTTCTGGATTTTGATAATTAGTCTATCGGCCTAATTCTGCTCTACTGCATTATTTGGTGTTCTACGTTGTACATGGAGGATATTTTTGCAGAATTCTGTGTGCAGAGTCTCAATTTGGTCTTTGTCCCATTTTGTGAAGTCTTCTCTCTCTCATTTTCTCTGTCTTCACCATCTCTCAATGGGCTCTATCTCTGATTCAAGTATTTTTAGCTCAGATCCTAATTGGTATCTTGAAATCTTATGTTCCTTTTGATGGCATAGAATGCCCTTCTTGCCTTGTCTCTCAGATCTGTTCACAGCTTTCTGGAAGTTACCTGTGGCGCTGATGTTTAGGCCAAGGTACTGTCTTAGTTTTTTCTCTGTCTTAGGGCAGCAGTGTCTAGATGGAATTTGTATTTGTGGTCCTGGTGACTGGTCTTCAGCTGCATCTATCTCTCTCTCTCTCTGTATTCTCTCTCTCTCTCTCTCTTCTCTCTCTCTCTCTCTGTCTTCACCTCTCTCTCTCTGTGTCTCTCTGTGTCTTCTCCTCTCTCTCTCTCAAATTCAAATTCAAATTCAAGCATTGTGTCAATATTGCCAAAGCAACAATGTATACAATATACATTGTAACAACATTATAAATTATAGCAAATAATAATATAAAATGGTAGTAAATAATAATACAAAATTAAATACAAAAATAATAACAATAAAATGGTAACAGTTAATCGTAGAAATGTATAAATATAAAATCTAATTATGTTAGATTAAACTAAATTAAACTATAACTAACTTATAACTAAATAACGGTCATCTTCTTCTTTATTTCATATCAGTACTACAACTACAATCTTCATTACTACGACTACTACTACCATCACTAAACTGTTATCACTACCATTACCACCCATATTTGGAATGATAAACATTAATAATTATAGTAATAACAATAATAGTAATAATAAGTAAGTTACTGTTTACTATGCAGATGTTATTATTCAGTGTCCCTCAGGCTATGGCAGGAAAATACATATTTGGCTGCAAGAGGAGCCATCCTTCGCCCATGAGTATTCTTAGTTTTTCCTCTGGGTTCAATTTGTAAAAATGTGGAATATATGTAGTCATTTCTGTGAATAATGAATCTCTTTGTGAGGAATATTTATCACAGTATCACAGTAGCCATGTCTTTTTATGTCTGCCGGTTTCTATTGCCAATCGGTGGTCACTCAGCCTGTACTTGGTAAGGATCTGTCTCTGCTTCGTATCTCTGACAGAGGAGAGATAATCAGCCAATTCATATTCTCTGTTTAGGGTCAGATAGCAATTTAGTTGGCTTTGGGATTTTGTTTAGTTTTTCCAGTATTGTAAATATGATTCCTTTGATTGGTTCATGATTTTGCTTATTGGAATTCTTTCTTTTGAAGCAGTGCTGGTGTCAGCTTGGTTGGTGAGGTCCAACACCAGCTGACTGAGAGGGCTCGTTTCTGGGCTCAGCTCTTGGGTTTGAAGTGCTTTAAATTGCAGACTCGAATTTGGACTTGAATGTAGATGTAGCCAAAAATTTTTATGATCTTTTCTGTATTTTCATTATTACTGGAAAGCGGCACAATTCTGCCCTACATGCATTAGTTGGTGTATTTCTCTGGACTTGTAGGATTTTCCGACAGAATTCTGCATGTAGGGCTTCAATTGGATGTCTGTCCCACATTTTAAAATCCAGTTTATTGAGTGGCTCCCAAACCTCACTTCCATAAAGAGCTATTGATAGGATTACACTGTCAAATATTTTAGTCCAAATTCTAATTGGGATGTTGATTTTGAATAATTTCATTTTTATTGCATACATTGCTCTGCGGGCTTTTTCTTTGAGTGCATTCACTGCCATATTCAAGTTTCCCGATGCAGATATGGTCAGCCCAAGGTAGGTGTAATTTTTTGTGTGTTCAATTAATGTGTTGTTCAGGGTGAATTTACATTTGTGTTTCTGACATCTGTTTTTTGGGGGGGAAATCATGATTTTAGTTTTTGGGAAATTTACTGCCAGGGCCCAATTATGGTAATATTGCTCCAGAATATTAATGTTTTGTTGAAGACCTTCTTTGGTTGGTGATAGAAGTACCAAGTCATCAGCACATAGCAGGTATTTCACCTCTGTGTCAAATAGTGTGAGTCCTGGGACTGGAGATTGGTCCAACATGTCTGCTAATTCATTGATATAAATGTTGAAAAGATTTGGACTCAAATTGCAGCCTTGTCTCACACCTCGACATTGTGAAAGAAAATTATGTTCTTTGGTTTTTGATTTTTATTGCACACTTGTTTTCTGTGTACATACATTTTATTAAGTCATATACCTTACCACCAAGCCCACTTTGTAGAATTTTGTAGAATAGCCCTTCGTGCCAAATCGAATCAAATGCTTTTTTAAAGTCAATAAAGCAAGCAAAGATTTTGCCCTCTTTTTTTTGGTGGACGTGTTTATTAATTAGTGTGTGTAAGGTGTATATATGGTCAATAGTGTGATGGTGTTTATTAATTAGTGTGTGTAAGGTGTATATATGGTCAGTAGTGTGATGGTGTTTATTAATTAGTGTGTGTACGGTGTATATATGGTCAGTAGTGAGATGGTGTTTATTAATTAGTGTGTGTAAGGTGTATATATGGTCAGTAGTGAGATGGTGTTTATTAATTAGTGTGTGTAAGGTGTATATATGGTCAGTAGTGAGATGGTGTTTATTAATTAGTGTGTGTAAGGTGTATATATGGTCAGTAGTGTGATGGTGTTTATTAATTTGTGTGTGTAAGGTGTATATATGGTCAGTAGTGTGATGGTGTTTATTAATTAGTGTGTGTAAGGTGTATATAGG